>NC_143175.1:20560378-20863409 GCF_047325235.1 Durio zibethinus
TGTTTTTGGATTCTTCATTTCTATGGGGTTAGTTTCAGAAATTTGGTACATTTTTCAATATGTTTTCCTTCCTCTTAACATTGCTGATAAAGTTTTCTTGTTCCATCTAGGATGCTTTACTGCTTCTCGGTTCTTGGATATTTCCGGTTGGATTGGGGTTGGACGATTCATAGGGTTGCTTTAATTTCTCTGATGGCAACAGTCGTCGAGTCTCTTCCAATTACAAAGCTAGTAGATGATAATATCTCTGTTCCTCTTGCTACCATGGTAGCAGCCTATTTAAGTTTTAGATCCTAGTTTGATCCAAGTGTACTGCTATTCTTGTTTTTCTTTAACAAAAATTTTGCCAAATTCGACTTAGATACATGTCGAATTCTCCCAAGTAAAATTGTAGCGAAACAAGAAAGAATGGAGCGAGCCAAATCCTCGCCGAGTCGTTTTGTTTTCTTTTGGTTGATTTGTATACTTCATACAATGCCACGACACCATCATCCACCTCTCAGAACCCATTCTTTTCTTAATTTGTGTTGAATTTTAATAGGTTCTTATAGTTGATTCCTATGCATGGAATATATATATATATATATATATATATATATATATAATTCCGGTGATTTTGAAATTTTTTTAATTGTAGAACAATTAAAAACTTTTATGAAATGATTTTATTTTTTATTTTTTTCTTTTATATATCATTATTTATTGTTATATATTTTTTAAGATTTTAATTTTTTGACATAAAATTTAATTTTTTATTTAATAATAAATTGAAAACCTTTATATTGGATTAAATTTGGTGTCGGGGTTTATGATTCTTTTGAGTTTGGATTTGACTTTGAATGCTGAGTCTAGAATTGCTCTTGATTGGGCTTAATATTGGACTGATTTTATCAACCCACTTCTAGCATTCTCCATTTCCTCCTTTTTTTCTTTATGATTTTTCATGTGCCAAAACGACATAGTTTTTTGTATTAAAACCGCGGCCAATTGAACCTGGTCGTTTTTGTCTCCAAAAACTAAACCTAAATGAGAGCCGCCAAAGACCTCTTTCTCTTTCACCATTTTCCCTCTGCTTCGTCAACAACGGTCGGCAGCTTTATCTCTTTCCTCCTATTTTGACTTCCGAGAGTGAAAATTTTTTTTTATTTTATATAAAAATACTTCTTTATTTTTTATATGTTATAAAAGAACCTTTTTATTCTATCGGGCCTAAATGGGTGGATTTGAGGGTGTCGAATTTGAGTCGGGTCAAGCCCAATTAACACTTAAAAAACCTTTTATCCAAGGTCTGACTCGCTCGTAAAATTTTATTTAAATTCATCTAGTTTAAATTTAATATTAAAATATTAAAATTATTTTAATTCTAATATTTTAGCAATTTTAAACATATTTTAAAAGTAAAGTATAAAAAATAAATATTAATATTAAAATATTATTTCGGATTAGACCAAATCAAACCCAAACTTCAAAAAATTTGTCCAAAATTCAGCTTGTGTATATGGAAGCTTAGCAAAACAGACAACCAACTACTCACTCAGCTTGTGGATAGATCTTCCACCAACACTTCTACTGTATTTTTTTATTTTTGGAATAATTTATTTTCGTAAATAAAAAAAAAATGTGATTTTTTATTTTCTTTTTGTTAAAATTTGTCTTTATCGCATATATATATATATATATATATATATATTTTATACTTTTTCATTCTACCAAACAAAACATAAATGTCATATTGATCCTCGATTCCTCAGATATCTGCCTTGATGGCTCTTTCTATCGACAAAGTCAAATTAGATGTTAACAAATTACAACTACCCATAAATTTATTAACGTCTATAGGTGATCCAATAACTCAAGTAGTGCATGCACGAAAGCCTATTTAATAAGTCCATCACTCTTGGTTTCAAATTCTTCAATAGCATTCAAACATTAACTCCTTTAATTCTTTTCTCTTCCCCAATGTACATTTCTACCTAACCTCTTGGGACGTTCAAAATTTCGACATCGTCAGCCATTATATTGGAATCACTTTCTTCCCGAATTTTCTGATGAACGAACTGATTTTCCTTGTGATGAATTTTCGGGATACATGATTGACTTTTGGTTGAATTCTTGTACGTTCGATGATGAGAAAAGTGATTAGAATTTATAGGGTTTACAACTGTGACAAACGAGACTTAATTTTGAGGAGGGCTGATGAGCTTCGGTTGGCATAAATTTTGGGAATTTATTTTTATAATATGATTATAAATATTTATTTAATTAATTCATATAATTATTTTAAATTATATTATATTATATCAATATTTATATTTTTTAATCACGATCCACTTTGTAAAAAAAATAATTCCTGCAAATATGAAAAATAGTTCAAAAAATTATTAAATTATTCTTACTAAAGATAAAAACTTCAGTGAGATTTGATAATTTTTTTAGTAAAAAAGATTTTAAAGATGGATAAATTGTTTAATTTTTTAAATTAAGATAAAATATATCGTATGTAATAATATAAAATAAATAATTATAGATAATATATTTAAAATAATTTTAATAAATAAAATATCGATAAATTTAAAATTTAAAATTTTTTTATTAAAAAAGAAATCTTAATTGATTAAATTTATTGATGAGATTTGATAATTACTTCTTGGGCAGGTGTATATTTTGATTCTTCTGAATTTAGGATTTTCTTATCCTGTAGAACTTAGTGGATAAGGTGAGGGAAGGTTTGTTGACTTTAATTTCTAGCTGAATATGACAACACACTGTCAAATCCCATGGGCCCATGGCGCTTTGATTCACTTTGTTTCTTTTCTATTTTATTTTAATAAAGTTAAAATGTCCAAAGAAAGAAAATTTTGTAAATTCAAATTTGTTACATTTAAGGTTAGATACAACTGTTAGACCTTAGACTGGACATGAAATTTGATTCATTTATGCTTAATTTCAAAATTTTGTATTAAATACAGAATAATCTTTAACTTAATTAAATTGATCATTTATGTTCTATTATTTTTTATTATAATCAAATAAATAGTTTGAAATTCAAATAAAAGGGATAAAAATCAAGATAATATATGTTAAACAATATCAATTTTAAAAATAAATAATTTATACAACTTATTAAAATTTATTATATTATTATTTTTTTGAATTTTTTTGCATTTTATATATGTTTTCGAATTCTTTTATCATTTCTTAAAACTTAAAGATTGGGAAGCTTATGTGTCCATAAAATTATGCATTCATTTAATCATAATATTTCACTTTCATGGCCACTTGGCAATGACCACTTTGTCTTTTCAAAACTCTACATTACCAGACCCCTTTTTTTTTTCTTTGCCTCAATCCTTTGTTTTAATGAAAAAATAAATGGATTTGTAAACATTAGTGATGTATTGATAAAATATTAAATTTTTTATTTTAATAGTTTTAAATAAAAAAAGGTATATTAATTTATACAAAAAAATTATATTTTTTATATCTTAATTTTAATAGATATATCCAAAGGAATAAATTAAAATTTTTTATTTTCATTTATTTCTCTTATTCTTTTTATCTATCAAAATTAAATATTAAAAAAACTTTAATTTTACGCTAATGTAAATGATCTTTCCCTAATAAAAAAAAAATTATTTTCTCTCAACGCAAATTAATACTATTTTATCAATGTCTGTTAGTTCGAATGATGAAGAGTTATGTTTTTCTTAAGTAAAGTCTCGATTTCGAATATTATAAATAAAAAAAATAAATTTGAAAGAGTTTACACTCTTTATAAGATTTGACATGACTCGATTTCGAATTAATTAATATTCAAAAATACTATCAAATATTTGAGGGTTTAGACAAAAAAAAAAATTGATACCACTTTGATGTGTAACTAAAAATTCTTAACAATTCTCTTTTTTATGATATTTTCAAATCAATTTAATTTTAAATTTTAATTCATCTTGTTCGAAGTAGTTCACTTTTAATTTATAATTGTATTCAAAATTTCTCATATTTATCTAATTCTAAAATATATATTTGTGTAAGCACAAATATTGATAAAAATTTTTATTGATTTGGTTTATTACTACTTTTAAATTATCATTTCTAATGTATTTTCAAGAGTGATTATGTCGTGATTAAGACTTTAACCGATGTGCATTTAAATTTAATTTCTTGATACGTGAAGAGATGATTGTAACGAATTTTTTTATTTACTTATTCAAATAATTAAATTACTATCATAGAAAATTTTTTATTTGATATAATATTCTCATCAAAATTATAAAAAGTGATAAAATAAAAAAAAAATTTATAAATATCATGTTCATCAGTATCAATAAACACACGTTAACGTTCCTATTATTATATTGATGTATAAATAGTCGTAAAAAAGTTAAAATAATAAAAAAATTAATTTTATAAATATCATATTCATATATTTTTATTACATTTAAATAAATTTTAAATTTACATTCAAATAATTTTTTAATTTTTAATTTATATTCCAATAAGACCTTAATATTTAATTTATACATAAATAAGTTGTTGACATATATAAATCAATTTTTCATTTCAAATAAATATTTATTTAAATAAAAATCAAAAGATAAATGTCTATTGGATTAAAAATACAAATGCTTATTTAAAAAAAAAAAATAGAGGAGAAAACATTTTGTGGTAGAAATTGTTTTCATTGTGTTGACTAATTGAAGCAAAAATAAATACTAGCAATTTCTCTCAAATTCATTGACATTTTCATGACACGATAATGAAAGACTTTTATTAGATGTGTACAGAAGAAGTGGGCCATCGGCATTTGGATAACCCAAACATTTAATTAGGAAACTCTAGAAAAATACAACCTTTGAAAGTAACTTCTCCTAATTTCCCAGTCTCATTTCCTTCTAGATCTCTGTATTTGGGGTTGCTGTTCATGTCCTAATCAATTGATGGATTGATAAAAACATTTGTACATAAGTCAAGAAGAAAGTAGCGTCCAAATTAAAGAGGGAAATATTATTCAGTATTCAGTGACACTAGTGAAAATGATATTTTAAAAAGTTATAAATAATGTATTATTTTCATTTATTTAATAAAAATAAAATTTTAAGTCTTTGATTTAGTAGTTAAGAATATTTGAAAAGATATCAAAAGTTTAGTTTCGAATTAATTTTTTTTCGACGTAATCAAAGAATAAAATAAAATAAAAATAATGTATTTAATGTAAAAATTATTTGTAAAGTAATATTTTAATTATTTTTAAATGGTATTTATGGACAACCGTTAATCCAACACTATATTTAATTACAATTGTAGTATAATTAGATAACATTGTATGAATTGCTTTCAAGGAGTAAAAAATTTAGTATCAAACATTATAATTTAATTTTCCAGATAGAAAGAATTGAATAGCTTAAAATTAAACTCCAATTACTAAATAAAAAGCGGTCTCAAAGGATTAAATACACAATCAGTCTTGTATAATAATTTAATGATTTAATTTTTTTGTGATTATTTTTTATTATTAGCATTAAAAATTGTTTGACGCAATAATTTAAGATTAATAATTTATTTGATTGATTGGAAATTCCATGTGCAATCATGTTACTTAAAAGATAATTATAAAAAATTAAGTTAATAATGCAGTTTAAAAAATTATTTAATTCATTTTGAGCGTAATTTTTAGATTTTATAAATAAAATTAATTGGATGATATATATCTTTTAGATTATATTAAAAAATAAGTATATATTAATCTTTTAATTACACTTGTGTAATTAAAATTTTTTAATAAACTTGATTAAAATAAAGATAATTGATAAATTTATTATATTAATTTATAAATTTAAAAAAGGGGCGAAATTAATAATTTGTTTAGAAAGGGTGCAGCGTAATTTCTGGATTCTTAAATTGAAAAAGCATAAACTACCGATGAATTCGATTCTCGTAATACGAGTTTCATCCAATTATATATTAATTTATTAATTATTAGTTGAATTATATATTAATTTGTTAATTGTTTGTTGAATTATTTATTAATATCTTCTGATCGATGCATATTAAATATAATTTTGATAAATTATTTAATTATAATTTAAAATTTTCAAAACCCATGGCGGGCGTTGGTTAGCTCAAATCTTCATAATTAAGAAAGCAAAACTAGGGCCAACCTGATCACATTGAAAGAAGAAAAAACTAATGCCAATATGTAAACGTGGCCAAAAGTGGGTCAAAAAAAAATTCAAATTGCAATCCATACCTCAAAAAAGCTGATGGGCATAATTTTCTTATTGTTCTTGGCGTTCCATGTTGCCCTTTTTTCTCTTCATTTGACCAATGGACTCTTCCATGTGATCATCGATATCCACAACCACAAGCTTCCTTTTGTCTCGTATACATAATTTATTTGATTATTGGGATTCTTTAAACAATGAGAAATTTTCTTTAAATAAATAAGAATTCATTGGTATACAAATTGCTAATTGAGTTTAAGCATTTGTTGATACTTATGATTTTGAGTTTAATATATGAAAAGTAATTACTTTGAACTGATTAATTAAATTAATTAAGAAGTTCAAAATCGAATTGGAATTAACTTTTTCATCTTTGATTATTATTATTATTATTTTAATATTAAACATCAAGTAATTCCCAAAAATACTACTGAATAAACCTTATACGCAACTTATAGCCTATAGGAGTACTAAAACGTCATTGATGAGAAATAAAAATTAAAATTCAATTTTTTTGCCAAGATAAGACCTTAATGAATTTCTAGTTTTGCTGACAAAAATGTTAACTTTTTAATTTTATTAATTAAAGTTTAAATTTTCATAATTTTAAATAAATAAAAAAACTCTAGTTTTGGAAGGATTTGTAAAATAATGAATTAAGTAAATGACAACAAAACAACAAGCTATAGACAAATAATTAAGATTGATTAAGTCAATGGTGTTTTTTTAGTATATTAATTAATGGATGTGAGGTAATAAGTTTTCCCAGAAAAAATTAAGTTGTTAATAAAAAATTGAAGCACTACTGCACTAGTTCATAGCCACCCTAGGAAAGGCTTCCCATGGTATTATTTTAAACTTGCTGATGCCTTCAAATTTGGACAATTTGAAGTTAATATATATGTCTCATTTTAAGTATTCTTGAATTATATGCTAAAATATCCCTTGCTGATGCCTTAAAATCAGGACAATTTGAAGTCAAAGGTTATAATCTTTTTTTATTTTGGTAATATGGTCGAGAAAATTTCAAGATTTTTTCTGAGATTAATTCCTTCCCCAAATACACTCTCTCTAAAAAGATATGATCTCTTTGCTAAAATATCTCCCGATGATGTCTTGAAATCAAAATTTATAATTTTTTTTTATAATGGCATTCTTAAATTTCGATTGAATTTTGTCTCTCACCCAAATAAGTTGTGATCTCTTTGGCATGAGATGGGATCCCACTGCTACAAAGGAGGAAAAGAAAAAGGACAGTGAAGGCTTTGGCCACTTTCCTTTTGTACTAAATTCAAGTAATGCGCAATCAGAAACAGAACAATCCATAATTTAGGTAGTTTCTTTGAACTTTCATCAGCTTCATACTCAAATGTAGGTGCCCAAGACATTAATTAAAGGTGTGTGGCAGGTCTAGTTGGCTTTTCATATTTTCCTTTCTCTTGTCAATCTTGAAGTTGTCAAGTTGAAAATGCAAATCTATATATGTATATAAGCCAGCTAAGTAAGTACCCAATTTTTGTTTGTTTCCATTCAATTTATTAATGATATTTTAAAGAAAATTTGTTGTTAATACGATTTGTATTTGATGTATTATAAAAAAAACATATAGTAATTTTTTTTTGAGCATACCAAGGATGTTGAAGTACACAATATTTGAATTCAAATCTTTAAATTAAAGTTTCATATTTTAAATATTTGAGTGTCCTTTCCAAGACATCATCCTAGATATATTATCCACTTTGTATTGGTATCTATGATAATATATATTATTAGGATTAATCTCATTAATAATTTTTAAATTACAATAAAATATTTAATGTGATATTTGAATTATCAATATGTTAATTAATATGATATTTATCCTTAATGTAATTAATTTCAAACAATGATACTTTTTAAATATTATATTAATTAATAATTTATAATTTAAGTATCACATTAAAAATTTTAAAGTTCAAAGATCATATTAAATATTTTATTATAATTTAAAATCATTTATAATATTAATCCATATTATTATTTGATATATTATTGATGTAAATTTTAAATTTTATAAGCAAATTAATATATTGTTACATGTTTTTGTATTTATTATATTAATTTATTAATTTGTTAAGCTCTATTGATGGTGCATTAGGTAATTTAGAAAATGATAATAAATTAAAATTTGTCTTGTTAGTAGTTAGTACTAATCACTACAAAAATGTTAGAAACCATTTGCTTGAATAAAAAATATACATATATATATATTTAGGGATTGATGAGGTGATTTAATATTGAATTAAGTAATTATATTTCAATTTTATTGAAATTTTTTACAATACTTTCAAGTTCTGTTGATTTAAAAAAAAATAAAAATTAAAATATTTAACAAAATATTTTATTAATACAAATTAAAAATGTTTGTCATTATACTTTCAATTTCATTGATTTTTTTGACAAAAAGTAAAAAATTGAAATATTTCATGAATCCTATCATGCAAATGATAAATTTACATTGGTTTTATTATTTTATATCCAAAAATCAACAAAATTAAAAATTTATTGATAAAATTAAATGAATTTGAAATTTAATGACAAATTTTAATATAGACCTATAGTATGATAATAAATTTAATCTTAATCCTAATTATTTGTAGATAGAATCTCACCACACTACATCTACGGAATAATAAATAAACTTTTATCTATTCCACAAAACTTAATTAAGGAGTGTTTTTTTTTTTAATAAAATTCATGAAGGACTTATATTTAATAATTAAATTAATGAAAATTAATTAAAATGAAAATAAAAAACCAACATATCTATATAATTTATTAAGCATATCAACAATAATAATAATAATAATATACCTGTAAAATGAAAATTGAAAGTACAGTATGCATGTATTGGTCCTGCCCCAATAATCAATGACTTCAAACTTTTTTCTCTTAAAAAAAAATGAAAATAAGTACCTTTTCATCAAATCTAAACATAAAATGTTACCGATATAATAAGATTTATAAATTTAGATTTTTTTATTGATTTATATAATTATTTTTAATAAATAATATTCAATAAATTCAAATCTTAAATCTTAATATTTATAAATTTTTTTATTTTTAAATTATGAATTATAAAAAAACATAATAAAATTTATTAGAATATAAAATATGTTCCTTGATAACATTAGTCTTAGTTGTCAATATATTTTTAATATATATATATATTAATAAGATATTGATTTAATTAATCAAAATTTATTTTTTTTAACGAAAAAATTTTAGGTTTGAATTATATCGATGATCATTTATTAAGATTATTTTGAATGTATAATTTACAATTATTTATTTTAAATTATTAGATATAATACATTTTATCTTGATATGAAGATAGAATAATTTATTTATTTTAAATTTTTTTTATTAAAAAATATATATATTTATATAATTGTAAAACTATGAAAATGAAAGAACCTATAACTTATTATCTACAAGCAATTGACTTGTCTATTAGTTGCCGCAGGAAATTGCTGATAGCTCACCATTAAAAAAGCTGCGAATTTAGTACATGTGTAGACTGTAGACTCTAGTTTTCCACCCACAGATTTCTTTCACCAGCTTGGATAAACAAAGACCTTTTCTTTTTTTATGTGATTTTATTATAAATTTTTTCATAAAATGATGAGTCAATCATGATATTTTCGGATCAATTACATAAACTATCCCAATTTAAAATTGATTTAATAACTCTGATTGTACCAATTATTATATAATCCAGTTAATTATGCAAATTTTAAATTAATTATATATGTAATGATATTTTTATTTTGTTTTCTTATTCCATTATAATCTATATCTTATTTATGCTATTATTTTTAGTTTCGTTTTCTTTAATTATACTTATTTTATATTTTTCTAAAACTTTACGCTATGAAAACAGGTCTAAACGAATATTCAATGATAATATGAATGAAAAATATTATTTTTCTTTGATTTGAGATCCATTCCACTGCATACCAAGATTTTTATAATGACACGAATCAAAAGATTATCATTCTCAATTTGAGATCCATTCCTTTACGACCAACACATTTTATCATGTGAGCCTAATGGAAAGTAATATATATATTTATTATATAAAATAATCCAACATTATTTTCCTCCTCAATTTATTTTTCAATATAAAAAATTATATATGTACAATTTTGAATCTTGATTTTTTTTCTTAAATTAAATACAATAAATAAAATTTTTGCACGATGCCGTTACATCAATTTGTGGTACAAACAAATGAAACTTCCAAAATCGACCTCAGGAAATTGATGGTTACATCATAGGTTGACTTGTTCCTGAATTTTACATGCGAAACATACTCAATATACAGATAAAAAAAAACATATGGTTGTGAATTTTTTTTTTTCTAAATAATTTGGCACCCAAAACTATTACTCAAGAAAAAGGACATAGATATCCTCGTACTTGTAAATTACACTCAAAAATGTTGTTGTGCAAAAGAAAAAGGACAAGACATGTTATGTAAGATATGATCCTTAAATTTTAGCATGTGACTTTTGTTACTTCAAAGAAATTTCCTCTTACAATCTTACCTCAAATATGGCCTAATTACCTTTGGACCACCAAAATATATGTTTTTTTTTTTCTTTTATGTTAAATCAAAGTCTTTAAAAAATAATTTTTTGAATACATTTTAAATAAAGAAGTGCACGCATATTTTGAACGATTATTTTTACAAATTCATAAAAAAAGAGTTAAAAAATTAATCTGAATATTATGAATGCGAGACATTAGATTTTTTTTTTATTTTAAATTGTAATTGACTTGATTAGAAAATTCATGAATGGAGCAGCCAGAAAATTCTGGTCTGATAAGAAATTTGGATTTTAGTTGTAACTGCCAATTGTTTCGAACTGAAAAGAAAGTTCAAAGGATGTATGCAAATTGGTGTAAACTCTTTTGAGTTTCCACCAAAGATGGACCTAATTGTTCAAATATTTTAGTTATTACATATTTTATCTATAATTTTTCAAAAATAATATTCAAATTTTAATTCAAACACGTTTCTTAGTTTATGTTTTTTTCAATGAAAATTAAACATAAATCTTAACTCAAATTTTTTTAATTGAAATCTTAGCTTAATTCATTCATATGGTTATTTTTAAAAAATAATATTTAATAAATATAAATTCTAACACATGTAATTTAAAAAAAAATTTATTTATCTTCACGTTATAACTTTTTATGTACTAAAAAATAAAAAAAATAAAAAATTTAACTTAATTGATTCAATAATTGTTTTTAAAAAATATCATTCATAAAATTAAAATTTGATATCTATAATCTATTTTTTTATTCTCATATTCTAACTTTTTTAAAAATAAAATTCAAAAACGACTTCTTATTATACTCGAACTCCTCTGTTTAAAATTTAAAAAATTTTACTAGGGTCCTAACGGACTTTGAATTAAAACAACATTCTAACTAGGTTGAATAAAACTCAGAATTATTATTTTTAATAAAAAAGAAAAATAAAAAGAGAAAGAAAAGAATAAAACTGAGACAGCTTCTAGCCAGGGCAGGTTCTTTCTGTTGGAGGTTTCAGCCTCAGCTACCCACCAAAACCAAAAACTAATATAATAATAATGATTAAAAAAAAAAACTCGTATAATCTTTAGTATTTCAACTATTTGATGACGTCATCAATTATCCACCCTGTTAAACCTCCACGTGTTAAACTCATAACCCTGGTTTTGACGTGGCATCACGTTCCGTTTTGTCAAGCTGATACCTCCCCACAATACAACCCTCGCATTAAAATTGAAATAAAACACCCCCCTCTCTCCCAATGCCACCCTATATATGCAACAAATCAAATCCCTAGAACAAAAAATTTGAAAGGAAAGAAATTAGGCAAAAGTTTCCATTTTGAATTTTGATTTTTTGGAGGTTTTTTTTTTTTTTCCTTTCGATTACACATACTTTTGTGAATTTTTATATTATTTTTGTAAAGAACATTTTCCTTTAATAATTACACTTAACACTTTCATTTAAAAAAGACAAAAGAAAGCAAACCCCAAAAGACCACCAAGGCTCCTTGGAAGCAAAATGTTGGTAATTTGTCTTTGAGAGAAGAAAAAACCCCACGGTGGCTACAATGGTGGTTGCGGGTGGCAGTGACAACGGCGGTGCTGGAGGCAGCTGCTGCATGAGGTGGTGGCAGCATAAACGTAACCATTATTATCACCACCACAATTATAATGGCCATTGTAATGGGAATAGTAACGGTGGTGGTGGTGGTGGCGGCGGCGGTGTAGGCGGTGGCAGTGGAAGGGTGGTGGCGTCAGGATTTATTTTTTGTTTGGTTTGTTTTATTATATATGGGTTGATCGCGGGGTTATATGGGTGGGTGATTTTGAAGCCACCGTTTTGTTCATATGAAAGTAGGGGTTTGCCGTGGCTCGGTTGTCAAGAAGATAATGAAGGTTCTTGGTCTATCGGTGTTTTCTTTGGTCACTCTCCTTTCTCTCTCAAACCCATTGAAGCTGTAAGTCTTTTTTTTTTTTTCCTTGAGGTGTTATTTGTTGCTTTTGATTGTTCTTTTTCATCATTGTATTTAATTATAATTTATTTTTTTAAAAAATAGGGATTCTCTTTTCAGTAGAAATGGTTTTCTTTTCTGTACATGCAAAATTTTCTTATTTCTGGTTTGGTTTTTGTGGATTTTTTTTAGTTTTGTGGGTTTTCTACTTTTTTTTTTTCATGAATGTATAGTTAAAGATTTCGTTTTAATTTATGGGGTTTTGTGGGATTTTTTTTTCTTTTCAAATTGTGGTGGTATTGATATGCTGGTCACTTTTTTAGGCTGATGTATGGAGAAATGAGAGTGCAGCATGGCCAGTAGCTAACCCAGTTATAACCTGTGCCTCATGTTCAGATTCTGGTTTCCCTAGTAATTTTGTAGCTGATCCCTTTCTTTATGTTCAGGTAGCTACTGTTTTATTTTATTTTATTTTTCAATACTTTTATAATTTTATTGGAACTTATTTGTCTATTCATCTGTTTCTTGTATTTGATTCTGTTTTATTTGGTATCTGTAATCAAGGTAGGACTTAGGAGTTAGAAATCTTGTTCAGTTCCAATGAACAGTAATAACTTGGGAAACTTGAGAAATTTATATTTATATTTATTTAATTAGTTTCATATCTGCAACTTGAATTGTTTTTAGTATTTTTTAATAATCTTAATTTATTTCAATTAGCAATAGAAATTTTCTTTTGTTTGTGTCATTGACCAAATATGTTTTTTTTTTTTTCCTTTTGAGATCAGTATGTAATGTATGATACATGTTACATATAGTCAAGTGGAGCCAATAAATTGTACAATGTATGATATTGATTTAAAATTTATATAGTATTTATATTTATATTTATTTAATTAGTTTCATATCTGCAACTTGAATTGTTTTTAGTATTGTTTAATAATCTTAGTTTATTTCAATCAGCACTAGAAATTTTCATTTGTTTGTATATGCAGTTCATTGACCAAGTTTTTTTTTTTTCCTTTTGAGATTAGTATGTAATGTGTGATACGTGTTACATAGAGTCAAGTTGAGCCAATAAATTGTACCATGTATGGTATTGATTTAAAATTTATTTAGTATTTATTTTTACATTTATTGTCTTCAACTGCTTTATTGTGTTGAATTAGGATGAACCATATAAGACATGGTACACAAAGCTGCTTAATTGATTTTCAAGATTATTGATCCTTTTTAGCTTGTAGGGTAAGGTCTGTATTGACATGAAATGTGCAGTGAAATCCTTGGATCCCTGAATATATAGGTTTTTTATTGGCTAGATATGTCAATGCAATACAAAAGTCTACAAGTGGGAGGAATTGTTGGTCTCATGCCACAGTTTTGGTTAATCTATTTGCTGCTTTCTGCTTTCCATTAGGATTTGGTGATGCAGATGTTGATGGTTTCTAGGATTAATATGATGTTTCTTCCTTCTTCCATAAGTCTAGAATCTTTACTGCTGCAAAATATTAAAAATAAATATCTTAGATTTAACATAACTAAGAAGACGCATATAGGGGAGGTCATAGTTTACAATAATCTTTGCAATTGGGATTATTTATTTATTTATTTATTGAAATTAAACTTACAAAGAGATTCTATAAGGTTAATGGGATCAGATGTGAGTCATTTCACTGAAACTCATTATTACATGAATTTTATATGGTTATGGTTATACTCTCCATTTTTATGTAGTCTGAAATTATGTTATGCATGCTGCATAATGATGGGTCTAAAATATGAACTGCCTGCTCGATAATAATTGCCACTTTGCTTCTCAAACTATAATCTATCTTTTATAATTTTCCTCATTGTGTTGTTTAGTTCTTGAAGCTGTGAGCTTCATTGATAAGTGGAGTGCAAAGGTGGACACTTGCTAATCAGGGGATAAATTTGTGTAGAACTTTTGTTTTGACTTGAAGAACCTTTATGAGTGTATTAGAGGAGAAGATTTTTAGAATTTGTGATAAACTTCACTATCCATGAGTTTGATATTACCCTATTTAGTTCAGTTCTCCATTAAGCTTCTTTGACTTGGTTTTGATGTTTCTATAGTTTTGGTTACCTTAATATGGTTTTACAAAAATAATTCTTTTAGTTTCATTGATTATTTGTGGATAGATTCTGGTCTATGCATTAAGGAGTAGAAAACTCATAAGGCATAACATGCATCGAAACTTTCACAGGTGGATAAAAATGGTGTAATAGAACCCCCCCAAAAGATTGGAAAACAAGAAAATTTGAAGGAAAAATTTTCCTTGGATACCCTTTCCATCGATAAAATTGGTAAATTGGTAAATTTGTAGATAATTATATATATATATATATATATATATATTATAAAACACCCCCAAAAGAATCTTGGATCCACCATTGAAAATACCCCACCTAACCCCAAATTAGAAAAAAAAAAAAGAAAAAAACCTCCCATATCCACTTGTCCATGCACTCAATTATGCAAGCAATCTAGCCACAGGAGCTTTCTGAAAGTGTATCTGTCCTACGTAGGTTGATGAATTTGAAATTCAATCTCATACGGAGAAGAGTTCTTCACAATAAAAGACAAGCAAGTGGAGAAAAAGTTGATATAGTTCCTTCTAATCAGAGAATAGACCTCCCAACAGAAAATAAAGGAAACACTCTTTTTCTTGTTTTTCATCATTGTCCTATTTAGATTGCAAATAAAAGGGAGTATGACTGAAACAGGGGATCTTATCTTACCCTTCTATGACACCATGCATGCTAGTATAGCTAATATTCCTAACATTTCTTTCATCTCCTTGTAGTCTCTCTTTCCCTAAATGAATCTTTTCATACTTTATTTCAATAGTTGAAAGTGTCTTCAGTTGTGCTGCATCCTTATTCCTGATGAATTTTCCCCAGAGATGTACTGCGCTCCATGTATTGCTTGCATCATCCCAGGCACTATGGCTTTTATTAATAGGGTCTCCCTACTTCCTCAAAGAGATGAGTTTTTTGGAGGCTAGAGTATTGAATTATGCATAGGCATTAGCTGTTACTACTTGCCCAATCAATTATGAAGAATTAATGGATTTCTGAGATTTAATATTGCCTTGGCTGGTTTGTGTCATGCATATAATATTAATAGTTTTATTGGGCACTATTGGGTTGTTTATAAGTTTATCTGTAAATAAAGAGTTCTTCAAAATAAATAAATAAATAAATAAAAGTCAGAGAACGCAAATCTCTCGCTTCAATCACCTTGTGCATTTATCATTCATTATGTTGTTGTAGTTAGACCTGAATTTCTTCTACAAATATCCTGCGGTTTAAAGTTTGTTATATGTTAGCTTTTATTTGTATTTGAAATCTATCCTAATGTTTGCTTGAAATGCATTACGATCCAGGGCGATATCTTTTACCTATTTTATGAAACCAAGAACTCATTCACCATGCAAGGGGATATTGGGGTTGCAAAAAGTATTGACAAGGGAGCAACATGGCAACAACTGGGCATAGCCTTGGATGAGGACTGGCATCTTTCCTACCCGTATGTCTTTAACTATCTTGGCCAAGTAAGACTATCACTTTCTTTTGTTTGCTTTTCTTGCATGCACTTTGGGTTAGATATACACACATTTATTGCTTAGTTTAGACAACTTTAAGCACCAATGATTTCATAATATGGGCAAGCAAGACAGAGCATAACTGGCAAAACCTAATACATCATGGCCAAATTAGTGCTGATCATGAACATATAGGTTATACCTAAAACTTAGGTAGTGATAGTGAAAAGACTGAAGTGTGCCAAATTAAATGACTAGTACTGATGAAATTATCTGATTCTTGGACAAGATTTTCTAAGGTGGTCTATCTAGTTTCTAGGATTGGCCAGTTCAAATATTGCCATTTCTTCTAATGCTCAAGTGCCAGCACATTCACAAAGGCTATGTAATCTACATGGTAGTTTATCTCATTTATTGATGGAATTGCTTGTTGTCTTGCTCTTAACTACAGATATACATGATGCCTGAAAGCAGTCAGAAAGGAGAACTTCGTCTGTATCGAGCAATTAACTTTCCCTTAAAATGGGAACTGGATAGGGTCATCATGAAAAAGCCCCTTATTGATTCCTTTATTACTGATCATGATGGAGAGTATTGGCTTTTTGGTTCAGATCACAGCAATTTTGGAATAAAGAATGGACAGCTGGAAATTTGGTATAGCAGCTCACCGCTTGGTCCTTGGAAACCACACAAGAAGAACCCTATTTATAATATTGACAGAAGCTTGGGGGCTCGTAATGGGGGCAGGCCATTTAGGTATAATGGAAGTCTTTATCGGATTGGTCAAGACTGTGGTGAAACTTATGGGCGACGGGTGCGCATCTTCAAGGTTGAAGTTCTTACAAGGGCTGATTACAAGGAAGTTGAAGTCCCATTTCACTTTGAAAAGTCCAGTAAGGGTCGGAATACCTGGAATGGCGCTCGCTACCATCACCTTGATGTGCAGCAGCTCAGTTCTGGTGAATGGGTTGGGGTTATGGATGGGGACCGAGTACCTTCAGGAGACTCAGTCCATCGTTTTCTTCTTGGCTGTGCTTCTGTTGCAGCTGTTGCTGGCCTCATTGTGTTAATGGGTGTTCTACTAGGAGCAGTGAACTGCATTATCCCCCTTAACTGGTGTGGTGATTACTCAGGGAAGAGAAGTGATTCTCTTATGGCTTGGGAAAGAGCAAATGTATTTTCGTCAAAAGTGAGGCAGTTTTGCAGTCGCTTGAATAGAGTACCTTCATTTCTAAGAGGCAGGATAAAAACAAACACCTATACTGGAAGATTAGTTTTGGTACTGATATTTTTAGTAGGAGTTGCCCTTTCTTGCACAGGGGTTAAGTTCATATGTGGAGGCAATGGTGCAGAAGAACCTTACTCATGGAAGGGTCACTACTCTCAGTTTACGTTATTAACAATGACATATGATGCTCGTCTCTGGAATTTGAAAATGTATGTGAAGCATTATTCTAGGTGTGCTTCAGTAAAAGAAATTGTTGTGGTCTGGAACAAAGGGATACCCCCTAAGTTGAGTGATCTTGACTCAGCAGTGCCTGTTAGGATCAGAGTTGAGAATCAGAACTCACTCAATAACCGATTCAAGATGGATCCATATATCAAGACTCGTGCAGTTCTTGAGCTTGATGATGATATAATGATGCCCTGCGATGATGTTGAGCGGGGATTTATGGTTTGGCGTCAACATCCAGATAGAATTGTGGGTTTCTACCCTCGGTTTGTTGATGGAAGCCGATTGAAGTATAGGGGCGAGAAATACGCCAGAAGGAATAAAGGGTATAATATGATTCTTACAGGGGCTGCTTTCATTGATAGTCAAGTAGCCTTTGAAAGGTATTGGAGCGAGAAAGCTAAAGCAGGGAGAGAAGTAGTTGATAATTATTTTAACTGCGAGGACGTTCTTCTGAATTTCTTGTATGCAAATGCAAGCTCATCTAAAACTGTTGAATATGTGAGACCTGCTTGGGCAATTGACACATCGAAATTTTCCGGTGCAGCAATCAGCCGAAACACAAAATTACATTACAAAATAAGAAGCGACTGTCTCATGAAATTTACTAATATGTATGGTAGTCTGACTGGCCAGAGGTGGGAATTTGATGGGCGGAAGGATGGTTGGGATTTGTAGCGAAAGCAATAGCTGTAGGAGCAGCTCCTCATCCCTTCCTCCTCCTTGTTCATATCCTCGGTAAATCCGGGTCCCCTCGTGCTGTGAATTGTTGGTCTTTTTACTTTTATTGGGAACTTAGTTTCAATGCATTTAATATCAGGTTGTACATTAATCTTCAGGTTTTCTTACTCAATAGAAAAGGTTTTTTGAATTTTCAAGTATTGATTTTTTTCTCCTTCCAAGTAATGGAACAAGAAAACAGTAAGATCAGCTCATGGAATACTAAGAAACTAGAGCATATATCCGTTCTTCATTGCGAAACTCTTTTATATATTTTTTTTATTTTAAGAATATTTAAAAAAAACAGTTCAATTTTTTTAAAAAAATTTTCCGATGTTGAACTTAATATATTTTATTAAGAAATTTTAAATTTAATTTTTTATTTAATTCAAATTTATTTCCTTTTTATCTATTTAAAGTTTTTTTTATAAAATTTTAAAATATTTTCTTACTTAAAATTTTTTTAAAAATCACATATGATTTTCTTATAATTTCACATTATGAAAAAACTTTTCACTTATCCCCAAAATTTTTTATTTTTTTTCATATTTATTTTAATAATTCTCACATTTTTTTTATCAGATTTACATTATGCAAGAAAAAATGTAATAGTTAATGATGCAAGTGAATTGACTTCATACTTATAAAATTTGTAGTTTTTTTAATTATTTAGTGTTTGCCTAATTATTATTAACAATTTTATTATCACCAATTAAAATTAAAATAATCCAAATAAATTTAAAACATATATTTAAAAATAAAATTTAAGCATGCATTGAATTTAAAAATTAAATAAACAAATAAAAAAAAAGGGAGTTTTGTAGAAATATACCACTAATGGGTCAACCCACTTTATAGAAAGGGTGCAAAGCAAAGTGGTTGTAGTTTGGGCCCAGTCTATAGGTGGGCTCAATCCCAATCATCAGCTCTAGTCATGAGTCAGCGTCGAAATCGATTCAAATTTCACCCATCAAATCCTTTCTTCCTCCACTATCCTTGCATCAGAGTGGATTTTTTTAGAAAATCCTCAAATTTCACTAGATCTAAAACTTTAAATCGAATCTTTAACCCGCTGAAACCCCTTTTTATCGCCTTCCAAATCTGTTGAAACTAAAATATGTTTTTTTTTTTCTATCCTAGTCCTTCATTTCCGCTGTTTCAAATTCTCTAAACTTCCTCATCGTCGGTATTACCACAACCACCGTTACAACCCCGAAATGGCCCGCCCTCCCTCTCAACTTTCTCTTCCCGAAAAGCTCGAACTAAACTCCCCTCAAAGCACTTCTAACCCTAAAAATCCCTCCATTATAGACTTCACCTTTCATCCATTTTCTGGTTATCGGATACTCTCACTTTTTTTTTTCTCTGGCTGTTTGTTTTTTTACTTTTTAGTTATGGTATTGTGGCTGACTTTGTTTTTTCTTTCTATTTATTGCAATTTTCGATTTTAAAAATTTGGGATTTCTTTTTGTTGAAAACATGGTTTCAAGTAGTGTTTTCGGTGGTGGTTAAATTATGAAAAGTATGTAGGTGGTGGCCTTGGGTGGCAGAGGCAGTAGAGTTCTTTGGGGCTTTTTCTTTTGTTTTTTTTTGTTGAGTTGTTTGGCTTGTGTCTTGCTAGTGCACGGGTCGGTTGTTTAGATACTAAATTTTTATTTTTGCAGGTTTTTTATATCGGTTGCGGGAGTTCGTGGAGGAGTTGCTTTTTAGTGGTCGCTGGTGGCTGCTGATGTGGTGGATGGAGACTATTGGTGGGACCTTGTGATGGTTGTTTGAATATTTTGGATTTTTGTTCGGAGATTTCTTGTGGTTTTTATTCGTCGTGATTTGTTTTTAATTTTAGAAAATAATTTAATATAATAATAATGAAAAATTTTAATTTTATAAATATAATTATATATATATTATTTATTTTAAATTATTTTTTAAATATATAAAAGATATGAATTATTATTTTAATTTTATTTGTGAAATTAAAAAAATATAATATTATTGTATTTGATAAATTTTTTTTTTAATTTTATAAAGTGAATTTTTTGACAGAAGATCTGGCATTGATTGATTAAATCTCTATGCGCTAGTGTTTTGGACAAGTGTCAGTTAATTAATTGTCGTTCGCTTGTTTTTTTATGTTTTTGTTTTAGTTTTATCCTTATCTTTAAACTCTGGAGTTTGGGTCCATGTCGACTTCACTCCAGGTCCCAATCGAAAGGCGAAAGAAAATTTTGGTTTGGACCACCAGCTGAGACATGGGCTTGTCCTATGCATTCTCGGGAGCCCACTTGTCCCTCATAGATTGCAACACGTAACGTGTGTCCGCCCATGTGTTTGGAGGCCTACTGCTCTCAATAATAATATATATGAAACATTTTAAAAGTAATTTTTAAAAAATAATAGTTTTTTTTTTTCAAAATTTTATCGACTGCTCACTAATGGCAACAGAATTATGAAACTAAATGCTAACGTCAACCTTACCTAACAATATTATTTTTTATATTTAAAATATAATATATTATTTAATCTTGAGATTACAAAATTTTACAAAATAATATATTAAATATAAAAATATTTTTAAAAAGTAATTTAACTATATTAAATCTTGCTTATAGACATTTTTACTGGAATCTTTGTAAGGGTGGAAAAAGATTTAAACTTAGTTCTCTCAATTGAGACTTATACTAATTAAATATGTCACTAATTAAAAAAGGTTTAATCTTTTTAATGTAGTTTTTTTTTTAAAATTAATCTTTGAAGCTTATACTTATATATATATATATATCATATATATATGTATATATGATATTAATCAAAGGCTAATTCACATCCTCAATGAACGAAAAACAAAAAAAATAAAAGAAAATTCTTTGAAAAACATCTAAAATTTTTTTGAATATTGTTTTTAATAAAATTAATAAATTCATCTATAAATAAATAAATACTTTAAAAAATCTTGATATCAACTAATATTTTTAAAAATTTGCATAAAAATTTTTAATTTATAAGCCGGATTAAAATATAATTACAATTTTCATTTAATTTACATTAATTATTAAAATTTTTAAATAAAATCTATTTAAACATGCGATTACTTATTTAACTTTGCACACGAAAATGGGAAAGAAAAGAAAAATAGTGGAAAGAGAAGGAAGAGACACGCCGAATTTGGCTTGCTCTGGCTTCCCTGCTAGACACGTGTCACGTTCCTGTTTGTCGTTTGACTCCGAAGATCCGCTGCAACTGAACAGCTATCCCATAACTCAATCGTTCAGAAGCTTTTGCTTTATATATATTTTTAAAATTTAAAAAATTTCATATTTATATGCACAAGAGAGAAAAATAAACAAATAAAGAAAAAATGAAAAATAGATAGAAGGAGAGTGACGTGAATCATTGAATGCCATGTGCAAAAAAAAAAACCCTCTCAATCCCCAAGCCTCTCCAAAAATTCCCCACCCAATTCTTTACTTTTCTAGGGTTTTGAATTTCCCTAAAAGCTGATCACCCCTTTTCATTTCCCCCAATTTCATCTTTCCCTTTTTTTTTTTTGTATATTTTTTAAATTTATACTTGCACAAAATTAAATGTTTTTATAAAATATAGTAATATACACACAGGAAAAGAATCATTTCCCTTTTTCCTGCTTTTTCAGAAGAATATATAAAGAAGATCCAATCCAACCCAATAAAAAAAGAATTCTTTTTTTTTCCTCTTTGACTGGAGCCAAAAATAGAAAAAGAAAGCTGTTCTTCTCCCAGGATTGTATTATTATTATTATTATCATTAGGAAGGAAAAGGGAAAGTAGGGAATTTTTGAGAGAGAAATGTTGGCAATGGAGAAGGATTTTGATTCAAAGCTTAGGATTCAGGAAACCGATGATAATAAAAATAATAATTCTAATAATTCTTCTAATGATGGTGCTTCCAACAATATTCAGAGATCTAAGAGCTTTGCGTTTAGAGCTCCTCAGGAAAGTTTCAGTATCCAGGATTTTGAATTGGGCAAGATCTATGGTGTGGGTTCTTACTCAAAGGTTAGTTTTTTTTTTTTTTTTAAATATATTTTGGATTTTTGGCATCTGCGTTTGCTTTGTTTTTTATGTTTGATTATTTTATATATTCATGTTTTAGCTTTATGAATTTGATGAGCAATGATGATTTTTGATGAATTGTGTATTTTTGGGATAAATTTTATCTATCCTTGTGAATTATGTGGGTTTTCAATGGTTATATAATATATTTGAATGAAAGGGAATAAATTTGCGTAGTTTCTAGAAATTTGATGGGGAGAAAAGATCATAAAATTTTGTTGAATAACAATGTCTGATTCTGTTTCTGTTTCCTAGAATATGAATACTATTTCTCTTTGAAGATGCGTGATATTTGGGCTATGCTTGGTAAGAGGATAGATGGAAAATTTTATAGGGTCTAATGGGAGAATCATAACTACCCTTGGATTGTCGACTTATTTTCTCTCTGTCCTCCTTTTATCGTCATACCTAGCAAAGTGTTAATGATTCAACTTGCACATAAGTGCAGTGGGGGATTTGAACCTACGTCTTCCAGGCTGCTTTTCCTTTTACTACTAGATCAAGTCTTAATAGGTTGCTCTCTTTTTGTTTTATTTTCTTTAATAGATACTGACATTAACATACTGATATAAAATATCTATTTGGTTAATTTCTGTGATGTTTATCTCTTTTGCCCTTTTTGCTATTTTGTTTTTCCACCATCCCAGAATCTAAATCACATATTACCAAACACTTTTGATCTTCACTTTTTTAGAAACTTCTGTTTTGAGTTTTGAAAATGTGAGGCTAGTCTAAACTACTCCTTTCTGTTATTTGAGCACTTCATTCGTGTCCTAGACATTGAAGGTATGAATGAAGTAGTTTCTGATATGTACAGTGATGGTTTAGCTTAAATTAAGGTAGATACTGGATAAGAGCAGAAAAGGCACTGAGACAGAAACTACCAGTATGGTTGAGTGAGAAGGATGATTCAAACTGGACAAATTTATTTATTATGTTTCATGCTAATTACATGAAATTATGTTTCTAAGCAAACAAAATTTGTACTGTGGTGATGGCTGCTTGATGCATTAGTTAGTTAGGAGTATATCTGTACGTTGGTAATGCAGATAAATAGACATCCTTACTTTTAGTTAACAATTTTAGATGATTGATTAATACAAAGACATGGAAGCTTATTTATTATTATCATTATTTTTTGGTTGTGTAATCCTTTTGAATTTTATTGGCAAATATTTATTGAATTATTTACTTAGTAGACATTCACTTCAACTTCACTAGTTCTCATGTGAGCTTCTTTTTCACATTGGTTTTGTTCTGAATATCATATTAATGTTGTCATCAGGTTGTGAGGGCAAAGAAGAAGGATACAGGAATGGTGTATGCTTTGAAGGTCATGGACAAAAAGTTCATCACCAAGGAAAATAAAACAGCTTATGTAAAGTTGGAACGTATTGTGCTCGATCAACTGGACCATCCTGGTGTTGTGCGGCTCTATTTTACATTTCAAGATAGTTTTTCACTGTGTAGGTATTCTTGGTTGTATCTTTCATTATGTGCATACTTGTTTAGTTGTTTAGTTACTATTTACAAAAACTTTTCTCCCTTGACCCTCTTCCGTTAGTTATGTCTTGCTAATGTATTCAATTTGCTTTGTTGTTTGACATCGTTTGCTTTGATTATATTGTGAAGATATGGCACTTGAATCCTGTGAAGGTGGAGAACTTTTTGACCAAATAACACGAGTAAGTTACTCTTAGCATGTGATCCTATATGGTTATGGAAAATTCTCACACTAAAAAGGGTGTGCCTTGTGGCAAGTTTTTTCTGGTAGCATATGATTGAGTTGTTTGGTATTGAATTTGTTGCTCCAGGAATTATTATTGAATCTGGTGAATGTTATTTTCCATTGTATATGTGTTTCCTATTTTCCCGTCAAATTAATAATAAATCTGGGATAGTCATGTATATTTCTTTATGTATGATCATAAGTTTCTATTCAAAAACCACTTTTGAAGCTTTTTAAAATTCATTGCATAATGTTGTCAACCCGTTCTATCCCTAGTTACAGTATTGAATGCCAGAATATTCCTGTGCTCAAACTTTATTGTTGTGATTTAGCACTTAGTCCTAACTCTGCTAGTTTATTTGTGGTTCAGTATCAACCATCTGGTTAAATTTTGTGCAGAAAGGTCGTTTATCAGAGGATGAAGCTCGCTTCTATGCTGCCGAAGTTGTAGATGCTCTTGAATATATACACAACATGGGATTGATACATAGAGATATTAAGGTATTTTCCAGGCATGCAGGTTCTGTTACATTAACATTTGAATGGTACTAACTTGCTACATTTGTTGCTACATGGCAGCCAGAGAACTTGCTTCTTACAACAGATGGGCATATTAAGATTGCTGACTTTGGTAGTGTAAAGCCCATGCAGGATAGCCGAATTACAGTCCTTCCTAATGCATCCTCAGGTAAAATCATGATTTTATCATGTTAATCCCCACCTCAAACCCCCCCCCCCCAAAAAAAAAAAAAAAAAAAGTTTAAGGCTAAGGTTGTCTCTGTTGCTCTATCCAGATGATAAGGCATGCACATTTGTGGGGACAGCTGCATATGTTCCTCCTGAAGTCCTAAACTCTTCTCCAGCAACTTTTGGGTAAGAGACCTTCACTCTCTTCATGAGTTTGTCTCACAATCTAGATTAAAATTGTCAAACTTGAAATGGAATCTTAAGCTTGCTACAACTAATTGTAGAGTTTTTTTTTTATTTTTTATTTTGTTAATTTTTTCTTCCTCTTTAACCCCTCTTCCTTCTCTTCTTTTTTTTTCCCTACTATGGGTTTCCCAGATATTCAAGTGTAAAAACTTGTGATTTAGCTTAGTTGTTTTCCTTGATCTTGTTCGTCTATTGTTTATTGGATAACTAGTTTGTTCTTTGAACATATTCAAACAGAAATGACCTCTGGGCACTTGGCTGCACCTTGTACCAAATGCTTTCAGGGACTTCTCCTTTTAAAGATGCGAGTGAATGGCTTATATTTCAAAGAATTATAGCCAGAGATATAAGATTTCCAAATTATTTTTCTGAAGAAGCCAGAGACCTTATTGATTGCTTATTGGTAAGCTACAATTTTCTGCATGTTGGAGTTGTTATATGCTATACATTGATAAACTTGTATGCTTAAGACTTTTTGAAGTTGTTCTTGTTATCTATTTCTGTTATTAGATGCATGTTGTATTTGTTTCTGTACATTTATGATGGAAAATGACAGAATAAAAGCAGCTCAGTAACTAATATACATTTGGTCAATCTGATTTGTCAGTTTTGAGACAAGTTTTCAAAGGAAACCACACAGTAAGTGGGAGAAAAAAAGAAGAAGAAGGAAACCACATAGTATGAGATACTGGTTAGAGAGGAAAATATCTCCTGGCATCAATTTGCTGCTGGTTTCTGTGTATCTTTAGTTTATCCCAAGCATATCTTTCTCTGCAATCTCAGAACAAATATAATTTGCTAGCTGACCTTGCTAGGGGTTTACGAAATTATTTACAGTGATTAAATAATCTCCTCATTTGACTGCTCTGCTAGGCGGATCTTCCAATCAAAAAATTGAAACACTTGATGCATGTGTTTGTGCCTATTATTTGCAGGCATGCAGCTAATTGATTTCTATGAAGCTAATCTCATGGTGCCTCCCACCTCTCTGCAACTAATTTGGGCTTTTCTTAGTTCTTGTTTAGACTTTTGGATGTATTATCTCTTAGGCTTTGTTCCTTTTCTCCCCTATGTTGTATCTTATATATTTCCCGCATGCTAAGGTTTTCCTCTCATTTTTTGAGTAATATCTTACTTATCAGGAAATATGCAAAAAGAATATAATCTTTTGCATGGTTAAAAATGATGTGATCTTTTTCTTTTTCTTCCTTTTAAATGTTGCAAAAGATTATGGAGTATTCTTTTTCACTTTCCTAGTAAGTAAGAAATGAATATGATTTTGTTTATAAAACTTTTACATAAACTTTTGTAATTGTTTTATTTATTTTAAGGGATATTATAATAGAGACTTTGGTTGTTGTTCTTTTGTAGTATTTTCTATGGACAGCTCATCTGAAAGTTTCCTGCTAGATTTGCGTCTACATTTTAAGGTTCTTTATTTATTCGTTTTTTGAAGAGTAGTATAAAAAATAAGCCTATAGGAATGCTCATGGTAAGGTCGCAGTGGAAATGGTGAATCCTAATTGAGAAATTATTCATGAACCGTTTAATTTCTCTCCATTTTCCTAATGCCAGTTTGAATATTGAACCTTCCCTTCTCCTTTCCATTTGCCCTTATCCTTTTAGTTACCTCCTCTTTTGCTCCTTCTCCCCTATCTCTATTCCCATCCCCTCCCTTCTTTAAATGAGCAATCATGATAGAAATTTAGAGGCTGTAATCTTGTAGTGAAACCACAAATTATTTTTCTTGTAATTTCTCTTTTGGACAGGGTCAGAGTCATGTACATCCATCTTTATTTCTTTTGCGCCTTTTCGGTTCAGGTTATCTTATATCATGCATGATCTTAACTTATGAGTAACAAGTTGTAGCCTTAGAATTGTAATTCAACTATGGTGCAGGATTTAGATCCCAGTAGACGACCAGGTGCTGGACCTGATGGTTATGCTGCACTCAAGATGCATCCTTTCTTTAGGGGAGTTGACTGGAGTAATTTAAGAGCAGAAACCCCTCCGAAGCTTGCTTTAGAGACTGGGGTATGATGGCAGCATGCTTTCAATCATTGTTTATGATGGAAACCAACTTCCCTTGGTATCCTGTCTTTTGAGAGTTTTAAAATAATAATAATATTATTATCTATTAATTTCAGGCTCAATCAAGTGACGGTGATGATCATAATGATTCTTCATGGAATCCTAGGCACACTGGAGATGGTTCAGCCGGTCAGAATGATGGAAATGTCGGTGCCTCATCATCAGCTGAATCATCTGGCCATATAACTAGACTTGCTTCAATTGATTCCTTTGACTCAAAATGGTATTTGTCAATATTTCTTGTTATTTTCTAACCATTTGAAAGGACATGACTTTTGCTTGCAAGCTTGTCCATTGTGGACTTGTAGAACCTATTAATGTTTAGGTACATCATTGATTTGTCCATTTTTGCTACTTGGGGAAACAATTATAGATTGAGCATTATTTTCTCAAAACCTATTCCACTGTGAATCATTTGATAGGAGATTGTTGTGTTACATACTAATTTTGCAGTTTGTAATCTGAGTCTTAATACTCCGTTTGGTAGGAAGGAAAGAAAAAGGAAGGAAAAAGTTCTAATCTAATGGTTGAGCTTCATGACATGTGCTATTTTGTAGCTCAACCATTAAATTAATTTTTTCTGTCCTTACCCTTTTCTTTCCTTCCAACCAAATGGAGCCTTAATGCTTGTCGTTTCTTTTTCCTTTGCTGGATTGGGGCTGGCTTAACTACACTTCTTATCTAATATGTATTGCATCATGTAATCAGGCAACAATTTTTGGATCCTGGAGAATCTGTTCTTATGATCTCAATGGTAAAGAAAATACAGAAGTTATCGAGCAAGAAGGTGCAGCTTATCCTCACCAACAAGCCAAAATTGATTTATGTTGATCCTTCAAAATTGGTCGTGAAAGGGAACATTATTTGGTCTGACAATTCTAACGACCTCAGTGTCCAGGTCACAAGCCCATCACACTTCAAGATTTGCACGGTAAGTCTGTGAGCATATCCTATTAGGATATAAATGAATTCCTCAAATTTATTAGTGGAATGATACTGGAAATCTGGAATTACATGCTCTCTGGTGCTTTGTATTCGTTTTGTTTCTTATATAGCTGACTTGTTTAATGTTCAATGGTTGGTAACAACCATTTTTTATTAAATAATTCTAGAGCATGCTGGTAGCTAAGGAAAGAGAACTTAAATTTTGCATTCTTTCTACTTGTTTTTCATTGGCTGTTTCACTTTCTGATCTATATTTGTGCTTCTTCAGCCCAAGAAGGTATTGTCATTCGATGATGCAAAGCAAAGAGCATGGCAGTGGAAAAAGGTGATTGAGGGCCTTCAAAACCGGTGAAGTGATTTTATTCATTGTCATGAAGCACCACATTCTTCGGACATTCTGATATTATAGAGGAAGTTTGGAACTATTAAACAATTGACACCGCAAAGCAATTATTTATTTCATGAAAGCAGCTCAAGAGTTTTCAGATTCAGCTGTCTCCTGGTGCAGGCTGCTGCTGGTTCATATTCAGCTTTCATCCCCTCTTTTGTAGAATCGGTATGTAATGAGGCTGTTCTTACCTGTTTCAAGCCTTATATGTAATGAATGTATAAATCTGAAATACAGTTTTAACAGGCAAAAAAACGAAAGGTGAAGGGGTTTTTGCTGTGAATTGCATGTTATTAATGTATTGAGAGTAGATGTTACCAGCCATTGATGAAAATTTCTTGTCATGAAATTCTTTTCGGCAATGAAAGATGATTGCCGTTCAGAAAAATTAAAACTCCAAAATGCTGGTGAAATATTTCCATGTAAATCTTGTAGCATTTGAGTTGGATTCCTTTTTCATTCTTCCTGTTTTTTGGCTAATATTACAAAACTTGAATCGTTCAGCACTGTATTTGCACTCAAGAATTTGATTGTTTATTCCCCCATCCCATCGATGTATCTGAAATGTGTACCTCATGTTAGCATATATTTTTTCTTTCGAATCATATTATAAAATTAC
Source organism: Durio zibethinus (assembly GCF_047325235.1). Lineage (NCBI taxonomy): Eukaryota > Viridiplantae > Streptophyta > Magnoliopsida > Malvales > Malvaceae > Durio > Durio zibethinus. The sequence goes on from NC_143175.1 coordinate 20,589,673, forward strand.
ATTATTAAAAAAATCAATCATTTATTTTTTATTACATGTATGAACTTATTAAAATAAATATTTATTATTTAATTATAATATATAATTACGTACCATAATTTGGAGAAAAAAAAAAAAAAAACACACTGGTCTGTTCCAGACAATCTGTGGCAAGTAGGCTGTCTTAACTCTTATTCTTATCTTATCCTCGGGAGTTAATGTCACTTCCTTTCTTACAACGGCAATAAGTCACTATCCATAAAAAAAAAAAAACATATTATAACGCGGAATAATCGTCTCATAAAATTTTTTCTCTTTCTTTCACGGCAATGGCAAGCGCTGTCTTAGCTCTTATTCTTCTTACATTTACATGACCCAAACATCTTTAATTTATCAATTTTATTTAATATTTAAGTTGAGATTTTATGTTCATTCTCAATTAATTTTAGATCTGATATTCCATACTTGTTAGTCTCTTGAAGATGGTAGGATAAAATCATACGCCTCATTTTAATTGGTTTTAAATTAGATAGTTTAATATGATTGAATCCAATTTTGAAAATTTTGACATGATTAAATTAGTATAATTTAATCATGATTAATTTTGCCTTAGAAGATCTCCTGTTTTATTGGTTGTATCTTGTTTGTTTTAATATTGAAATTGCCAAATTATTGAGTCATTTCTTTGACTGACAAAAAATTAGATGCTCAAATACTGGAAAATCTAATTGGAGGCCCAAGTCTTCTATTCAAAAAGATTAAATTTTCAAATTGAAGATGCAGTCAACACTCAACATTATGTTATAATCCACTGATGGCACTGTTTGACTGACTGAACTTGTATCCGGGACCTTCTTTGAGCTTAGACTAACAAACAATGGCTGCAAAACATGTTAAACCAAGTTTGCTGCTTGTTTTGATCTTGTCAGTACATGTCTGTGTTTCAGCTGTATTGAATAATAGGAAAAATTCTTTGAAAATAATCAAAGAACTGAACCGTAGAGGGCCATATATTGGTCTCATCACAGTGATTTCTACCGAGGAGAAAGCATTTTTTGCCACAGTGTCCTTCAAGCCTGATCCCAAGCACCCTTTTTTTGATCTATGTGGTTAGCAATTCTTCATCGGATTTGATTTGATGGGTTTTCAAAAGTTTTTTGTTCTTGTTTTGTAAGTTACAAAAGACTTCTGGATGTTGCAGGAAGAAGGTTTCGCATAGGAAAACTTCATGGAAAGAAAGTCATCTATGTCAGATGTGGTGTTGGAACGGTAGGCTACAACCTTTTTAGTTTCTGTTGATACATCTGAATTCACTTGTCGATCTTCTTATCCCATAGGAAGAGTTAGAAATCATTGACTGCACCTCAATTAACACTATATATGAACCCGGAGCTTAACTTAGTAGGTTTACGTAACCACCTTAAGGGGTGGCATCCAGGTCTGGGGTTTAAATCCCTGCACCTGCAACCCTTTTCCAACTCATTGTTTACTGTTAGCTTGATCAGGTTAATGCAGCTGCTGCAACACAACAAATGCTGGACCTATTTGACGTGAAGGGAATCATCCATTTCGGGATTGCTGGCAATGCAAATAACTCTATGTCCATTGGAGATGTTAGCATTCCCAGCCAAGTTGCACATACTGGCATTTGGGATTGGGTGGTATGTATGAGTGACTATAAATATAATTAACTTCAATCCTTTTCTGTATGTTAGAAGTTGCTAGTGTTGTTTTTAAGGCAAATTTCAGCTATAATCTATAACTTTGCTATTAACAGAACCCGCATGGGACAGTGGACGAGGATGATGTTGCTCAACTGGACATTGGAAGCTTCAATGTTCCAAAAGCAAATGGAACTAATCTCTTAGGGCACATCGGATATCGTAAAGAGCAATATTTTTCAGAGTCAGGAACCCCTAATACTGCTCAGTCTGTTGTTTGGACAAAAATAACTCCACACTGGCTTCAGCTTGCTTCCAACTTTGGGGTTAGATACCTTCTTTTTTCTTCTTATTAGTTTATCAACGCCTTTTTCTAGCTATAATTTTAGGCTATATGTAAGCAACTCTTGTTGCAAATTAAAGGCCCCTACTGAAATCAACTTGACCAAAGAAAAAAAAGAAAGAAAGAAAAACTTTTTCCTGTCATTTCTTATAACCAAAGTAGCCTTATTGAAGTGGTAGGCTTGGGACCAAAAAGGAAAAAGACATGTTTAAGTCATGTTGCCCTCTTGATGGAATGAAGGAAGGAATTTGACTCCCCATCCATACATAAGAACTTTGAGCAAATAATGAAAACTTTCACGAAATCAACATACAACATATTAAAGGGATGAGTGATAAAATTGATTACAAGTTATGCAAAGCAAACGTCTGATTTAGAAATCTAACTTCTGTTAACAGGTTTGCAACTTTTACTCACTAAAGTTATGTTATGTGTATGTCTTTTTTGTATCCTTAACCTTGCACCAGGATTTGAAACTAGAGCAGTGTGTAAATTCAAGCTTGTGCTTACCACAAAAGCCCAAGTTAGTTGTTGGTCTAAGGGCCTCGACAGCAAACATTTTTCTGGACAATGCAGCATACAGGGACTTTCTTTTTCAAAAATTTCATATTTCGTCAGTGGACATGGAGAGTGCAGCTGTAGTAATGGTAAAGTTTCTTCTTTCCTACTGATAACTGTTGTAACAGTTCTTGGCTTCTTGCAAGCAAAATTTGATCAAGTAAGGGTAAAGATTAGACTGGATGTCTTGGTTAATGCCTTTGGGGAAACATAGATTTGTCTGTCTAACAATGGTGTTTTTTTTTCAGACAAGCTTGTCAAATGGCTTCCCTGTGATTGTGATTCGAGGGCTATCCGATTTAGCTGGAGGACAACAAGGAAAGAATGCAATTGGAATATTTGGGTATCTTGCAGCAGTAAATACAGCCAAAGCTGTTTTGGAATTCATTGGCAAGCTACCAGGATATGCTCACTGATACTTGTTGGACTGTTAGTTCCTCTCTAATCAGCCTCAAGGCTGCAAAAAATAAAAGTATATTATGTAAAATCTACAATTTTTTGACCGCTAATCATTTGCAATATAGACAAGTGATAATCATAAAAAAAAAGGCTGCAATCAGTAGAAAACATTGTCATTTAAGACTAAACTTTTTTATTTGAGTCGATTAAATGAACCCTCTGACTATTATTTTTTGTCAAACGAAATAAAAAAAATGAAAGAATATTTTCAAAATTCAATTTAATAAGAGAATTCATGCACATGACAAATTTTATTAAAATGGACAGATTTGATATAAGTTAATAAAATGATTGTAAAACATTGTTTATAGTTTAACTTTTATTAAAAAAAAAAGAATTTTTTGTCATTTAATAAACTAATTCATTTAAAATTTTAATAACTAAAAAAAATAAAAAATTATAAGTTTCAACATCCTTTAATTAAAAAAAAAACTAAAAAAGACGGGTAAAAACTAAAATGTAAAAGTAAAAATTTTTTTTGCTGCCCTATCTTACCATAAGACGTGACATCTAAAAAATATAACGGGTTTGTGATAATTTTTATAAAATAACTTGGGGTACTACAGAGAAAAAATAAGTGAGGCTATTCTTATAATTATGACATACAACAAGGACTTTATTGCAAATTTTCTAATTACTTCTTTAGTCCTTTCTCTATTTAGGGTGTCAAATAGGGGTTATGCGAGGAAAATAAGCGGCCAAGGCAACCACAACGTCAACAACAGCCACCATGGTTCTCAAGTAAGTTCCTTTCCATTTTATTTTCTTACCCATTTGTTTGTTTTTCCCAGAAAATGATGGAAAACGAAATGGGAAACTGACGTAGAAGTTTCACTTTGTTTTCTTTTTCCCCTTTTGGGATTTCTTTCATTTTCTAAGCTGCCCGATGTTGGGGCTTTTGGTTACTGAGTTTGTAACAATTTGAGTATATAGCATTTTGGTTGTTGATATGATGTTATTGATACAATTTATTTTTCTCTTTCTCTTTGTTTATATGTTTTCTTAGTCAATTTCTTTTTGTTTTTATTAAGATTGGAAATAATGGGAATAAGTAGTGTAATCTGTTCTGGGTATCGGTAAATATGGGATTTAAGCTCGAGAACTGCTGTTAGCGTGGCTGAACTTGGACTTATTATGGAACTTGCCAAATATGCTTTATTGAGTGTCTGCTATAGCGTTTTAAGTGTTATGAACTTGAAAAATTTCTCATTCCATTACGTTTGGTGGTTGTAAAAATGAAATCATGTGTTATTGCCCTTGACAATTGAGCTGCTTTTATTATGCCATTGGTTGAATTCAGTATGTAAGCAATTGCACAGCTGCATTCTGATTGTGAAATTCGGTTTTGGTGTTTTAGGACTGAACTCTGCCGCTTTAGTGGTGCAAAGATATGCCCTGGTAAGGGTATCAGATTTGTTAGATCTGATTCTCAGGTAACTCAACTTGGGCGGTAATTTTAGGACAGAGAGGTTTCCCTTCTTGTTATCTTCTGATTGGGTTTTACTTTGAAAGGGAGGTGGTTATTTGGGCTGTTGTTTGAGGCTGATAAAACAATTCTCTAGGTCTTCCTGTTTGCAAACTCGAAATGCAAGAGGTACTTCCACAACAGACTGAAGCCTTCGAAGCTTACTTGGACAGCTATGTACAGAAAGCAACATAAGAAGGTGGAAGCTCCTTATTCTGTATTTTGTTGTTTGGAGTTCCGCTATCACTTTGACATGTGTTCAAGTTATCTCATTTTCATTCTTTATGTGAAATAAATTTCAGGATATAGCCGCAGAAGCTGTGAAAAAAAGGCGTCGTACTACTAAGAAACCTTATTCTAGGTCCATTGTTGGAGCTACATTGGAGATAATCCAGAAAAAGAGAACTGAGAAACCTGAAGTGCGAGATGCTGCCAGGGAAGCTGCTCTTCGGTTTGCTTTCTTTTATTTTATCTAAAATCATGCTTACCTAGCTACGATAGATGCAGTAATAAATAGTGCTAATTCCATTTGTTTAGCTTGCTCTTTTTTACCTTCATGAGTTTGTATGAACCCATATTATTATGTAAAAGTCCAGGCCTCCAATGGTCAAACCTTATATTATTTGAGAAACCAATATGGTTTGAAATCCATAGTCTGGACTCTGGAGTTAATATATAATAATTTATTGATTCTGCAGTGAAATCAAGGAGAGGATCAAGAAGACTAAGGATGAGAAGAAGGCGAAGAAAGCAGAACTATTAAACAGAAATAGTTTAATACCTGATCTCCACCATTTAGAATATAGATTATTGAATCGTGAATGTGCTGATAAAATTTCAACTTAAATCAAACCATAGATTGATGTCTATAGAACTAACAACTCTCTTTTCTCCTTTTTCTCTCTATCTTTTTTGGTTCCTTTTTCTTTTTCGGTTTTCATCACCACTCTTTCATGCCAAAAACACAGCCCCACAGTTTTATTATGCAGGACTCTATTTCGGTTAAAAACAAATGGTTTTGGTTTTTAATTGGTCAAAACCAAAAGCATAGGGTTAGACCTCGTATAACAATCTTCTCCTCTAACCACATTAAGAGGAGATTTATCATCATAGCAGTTTCATTTAGAACTTATCTTGGTCAAATAATTCATTCCGATTAAGTTATTGCAGAGTTCAAGCTTTTCTCTGGAAAGTGTTTAGTTAACATATCTGTTACATTCTTATCAGTATGAAATTTCTTTAACTACATTTATTGCTCCTCAATTACCAAATATAGCTAGTGATATTTAATATCAATATGCTTTATTTTAGCATAGTACATGGTATTTTTATCCAAATTTAAAGCATTATAACTATCATAAAATATTATATATTCTTTTTTATTCAATTCCAATTCAAGAAAAAAACGTATTATCCAAAGCATTTTTTTACTTGCTTCTATTGCTACAATATATTCAATTTTTATAATTGACAAGACAACATATTTTTGTAACTTAAACTGTCATGACAACTCATTCTGCAAAAGTGAATAAATATAATAAAGTAGATTTTTTACTATGGAAGTCACTTGTCATGTTTGCATTAATAAACCTTTCAAGAACTAGTTGTGTAGTTTCATAACTCAAACACATTTTTGAGTTGTCTCTTAAATATCTAAAAATTTATTTTACTGTTTTTCAGTAAATCTTTTTCAGATTAAAAAGAAATCTGTTTACTACACCAATTACATGAGCAATGTCAGGTCATGCGTAAACCATAAGATATATCAATGAATTGATTGTAAAAGAATAACGAATACTAGACATAGTTAGTTTTTCTTCTTTAGTCACCGGATAAAATTTCTTACTCAAATGAAAATGGTTCACAAATGAAGTGCTAAATGATTTAGCATACTGTATGTCGAATCTATTAAGCACTTGTTCAACATATATTTTCTGTGACAACCATAACTCTCTTATCTTAGATAATATCTTTAATGAGAATTTATTTTGTTAGACCTAAATTCTTTATGTCAACGTACTTAGATAATTATTCTATCAACTTATAAACTGTACCAATGTCTTTTTCTTCAATCAACATATCATCAACATATAATAAAAAAATAATTAAGTTATTATCAAAAATTTTTTTGACATACACATAAAGATCCGTTGTTATTTTTTTATAGCTGTGACTCACCATAAAAGAATCACACTTTTTATACTACTATCGAAGAACTTATTTTAAGCTATATAAATTTTTCTTCAGTTTGCAAACTAAGTATTCTTTCCCTTTCACTTCAAAACTCTTTGGTTGATTCATATAAATCACCTTTTGCAAGTCACTATGCAAGAATGCAATCTTGACATCAAGTTGTTCAAGCTCAAGATTTAAACTAGTTACTAATATCAGTATCACTTGAATAAAACTCATCTTCGTAACTGGAGATAATATCTCATCAAAATTGATGCTATGTTTCTGAGAAAAATCTTTCACTACCAAAAACATTTTGTACTAGTTTGTTACTATCTTTTTTCAGCTTGAACACCTATTTATTCTTTAATGACCTTTTATCTTTCAAAAGTTTAATAAGATCATATGTATAATTTTTTTGCAATGATTTTTTTATTAGTTTTAACTAGTACTCTATGTCGGGAGTAGTCTACACATCTTAATAGCTATCTAGTTCATTCTTATTGGTAACTAAAATAAAATTTAAACTTGGATACTTAGTAAATGGCCAGTGCTTTTTGGTATATCTCTTAGGTTAAGACTTTGACTACTGATGTCGAAGGTAACTCTCCCTACTTAACACTTTTTGGTAGAGATGATTACTTTTCTTGCTTAAAACTGGTTACATTTGGTTCATCACTAATTGTGGTAGGCTCATTCGTATCTTCAAGTTTTGTCTCTTGCTCATTTTAATCATTTGTGATTCTTTTTTATAGAACTTTTGTTAGTGTTGAAACATCACATTCAACAGTAACTCGTGTAATTTTCTTATTTTTTTCAAGGTCTGCTATAATTTTTTTTTCATAAAAGATCATATCTTTGCTTTTGGCTATTTTTCTCTTCATTGGATCCCATAACTTGTAGCCAAAATTCTCATCACCATATTCAACAAACACACACTATATGGTTTTACTATCAAACTTTGACCTCTATTTTTTCAGTACATACATGAATACTTTGTATAAAAAAATCTTCAAGTGAGAGTGTGGAACATCTTTTTCTGTCCACACTCTTTCTAAAATATCAAAGCCTAAAGAAATTGATAATGATTTGTTAAGCAAATAACATGTTATGTTAATTGCTTCATCCCTTAATGACTTTAATAATTTTATCATCCTTAGCATATATCTGACTTTTTTCATAATGGTACGATTTATCCTTTTATCTACACCATTTATGTTGCAGCGTTTCAGGTTTTGTCATCTCATACCTAATTTCATACTTTAAATAATATTCTTCAAAATTTTTGGATGTGTTTTTTTTACCATTATCAGTCCAAATACATTTCAAAGGAACCCTGTCATCCTTTACGCTATGACATGAAATTTTTAAAAATACTACAATACTTAACTTTTATTTTTCAACATACACTCTCAAGTTTTACGTAAAGTATCATTAATAAAAGTAATAAAATACCTACTACCACACAATAACTTAATTTAAATGGGATCACATACATCAGAATGAATCAATTCTAATTTATTTTTTTTCTCATGCTTATGAAAAGAAACTCTACAATGCTTGCTATGCAAACAATGATCATATGAATCAAGAGACATATCTTTGATCAAGAAAATGAGAGACTGTTTTACCAAAACCTATAACCCCTTCTCACTCATGTGTGCCAACATTTTGTGACACATATTTGCTAAAACATCATTCTCAACAGCATTTATCTAATTGCCGTTCAATTGTATCCATGTCTTGTATATTGTGTAGCATAGTTTTTTTTTTACAATTATCATAGATCTTTAGAGAAACTTTCATTATCCATTATTTTGTCGACTCTCATATATTTCCTTATCAAAGACATTGATCATAAATAAATTCATTATTATATTCGAAATATGTTTGACATCTCTCAAAATTAACATGTAACCTATATTAGTTTGTATAACAATATCAATGATCTTAACAATCTGCGACACACTTTTATTTTTCATCTTAGGAACAAAATGATATGCCACTTTTATGTCAACTATCTACTAAATGCTGGGATTATTAATATGATTACAATCACCATGTGTACAAATCAAAATAACTGAATTACTTTTTGAATTTACTACTGTAATATTGCCATCATTTGAATTCCTACCTTTTTCATCTTTTCATTTTTGCTTCAAGATTTTACAATTTCACTTTATATAACTAGGTTTACCACAATGTTAGCATTTCGCTTTATTTTAAGACTTGGATCTATCTTTAGATTTACTATGACTTTTTCTTGTTCTCTGTGACAAGAGCTTGATTCTCAGAGTTTGAATCTTTTTGTCTTATTTTTTCATTAAGAATACTATCATTTACCATCTTCAATGTCATATTATAGTCAAGAGTTGAATTAAGAACAATCATAACTAAAGCATTTTAGTTGTCTAGCAATGAACTTAAAAGAAATAATGTCTTTATTTTATCATCCTTTTTAAGCTCCATAGTAGTCATTTGATTGAATATATCTTAAAAATCACTCAAGTGCTTTGTAATCAATTGTTCATTTTTGTACTGTAAAGTTGCAAGTTTTTTAACAAATATAGCTTTATTAATGCCTGTCTTTTTCTTATAGAATGCTGTTAATTTTTCTCAAATGATGTAGATATCTGTCTTTACGCTATATGATGGAACATGCTGATATAAATCCATTTTTTAATTGTGGCCAGCGTCTTTTTACCTAGCTTCTTTTAGCTTTTATCTTTCATATTTGTTGGTTTAGCTGAATCATCTAATATCGACTCATATAAGTCTTTGCAGTATAAATGATATCTTTCATAGGCTTTCAAATTGAATAATTTGGTGCTGTTAATTTTATCATAGAATCTATATTATCCTTCATAATCTCAAACATAATTTACTTTTATCTTAAGTTGCTTTTGTATCGATATCTAAAAAATAAATAGTGCTTTGATATCACTTATTGGGCTTGAAGTGACAAACACAACAATACAAAAGTAATATATCGTAATAAACCCATAGTAATAGACAATTATCAATAATCAACAATATAGAAAAATAAAGCACACCAATATTTATATGAAAAATACTTTAGTGTAAAAAGAAAAAACTATGGACTATTAGAAAAATCTCCATTATCAAATAATTGATATACAAAATTTTTTTTTAGATAAAACTAGAGTTAATTAACAACTAAAGAGATAATTAAAGAAATCTCATAAAATAAGTAACTTAATAAATACACTATTAATTTTTTTATAAAAAATTTTAAACTCAATAACCACATTCAAAATGTAAAATATTAAATCGTGAATATGATAATAAAATTTTAACTTAATCAAACAAAAAATCGACATCTATTCAATTAATAACTCTCTCTTCCTTTTTTTTCTTTTTATCCTTTTTTTTTTTTTTATACTTTTATATGTAGGGTTCTATTTCTATTTCGATTAAAAACGAAAAACTTTGAAACTTTAATCGGTCAAAACCAAATGCATGGGGTTGGACCCTACGTATAGCAGACTCCAAATGGTCATCGAACTCATTATCATTGCCATGTTTGTGTCCATTGTTGCCTGTATGATAGTAATTCAAGTAACGAAGTTTCTTGAGAAACTGTTTGAGCTCATAAAACCCTTCCACAGTATGACCCTTGCGGCGTCCCACTAGAGTCGTGAAAATTTCGAATGTTCGAGTAGTAGTTGGCTTTGATTGAATAGTGCGTGGTAGCATCTCGAGCAGAACAAACAAAGCAAGCATTAGTTAAGATGTTCAGGAAGCCATTTCAGGCAAAGCTTCAACACTCTCCACCAATTAAATCTTGCTTATTTATTTACCAGTAACTGAAAGTTAGCTTTCAACTACCAAATCTGGCATTTAAGTTACCTCAATGAATAGGGTGGTCTTTTTGTGCTTTAGGATACAAATTCCTGTCACGTAACTCTCACAAGACATACGCATCTCAGCAGGTTATTGCTTATTGCAACTTTTCATATATCCTTACAGATTTTCCAGGTAATTGAAAGAAACAGTCTCTTGACCATATTGATCTTTTCTGTCTGAAGAGACAGCAGGAGGGAAGCAAATCAGATTTCTGTCATCGTGGATCATCGTACGAGGATTGGTTAACACTCACGGGAACTTTAAATGCCTACTGTTCCTAAAAGAAAAAACAAACAAACTTACATACCCGTTATTTGTGCCAAGTTTTTGTCTATCACAAGAATATAGGCCTTGTTTTTGTCCTATTTCCTGCATTATATTTTAGGTCTATACATAGGGTTAGAAACACAGCCATTGGTTGGTGTACAATTAATGAAGGTTTTGCGCATGTAAGCATGAAGTAGAAGAGTAAAAATGCTGAGGGTTGGTAATCTCTTGTTATTTGAAGTTGCCCGTGATTAAACTCTCGTTATTTAAATTAAGAGTTTAACACTCATGTCCAAATTCTTCTAACATATTATATGACTATTGAAGAAAGATTATCATTTGAAGGTGTAAGCTAGTGAAAATTTTGAATATATTGCGTAAATATCAAAATAATCTCATGCAAACCCAATTTTGATTAGATTATTTTTGAATGATCTTTTACAAAGAACATATGTTTTCGTTCTTAATGCACGTAGGGTTAAGCTTAACCTGGGTTTGATTAGCCTCATAATTTAATTTAGTTCTTCGGCCTAAAAGAATAAACGACCAGAAAAAATTAAGCAGTACAAAATTAGCATTAAAAATGTTTTATAAAAAATCTAAAAAAAATAATTTTTAATTGAATTTGTGACACTTAATTTTTGACACCAAAATTAATTAAAAAATTTAATAATAATATAATAGATATAAATAAATATTTTATAAATATAAAATGATAGTATTTATTACTACTAAAAATACGATTTTAACCAATGACTAACAAAAAATAAGAAGAGAATACATAAAAATACACCAATGATTCAATAATTGATATAAAATTTTTATTTAAAAAGCAGAAATTAAATTAAAAACAAAAGAATGGTGTGGACCGTGTGGTTGCCCCATTGTCGTTAGGTGGTGCGAACGTGCCAGTGTTTTGGTTAGGCTGAGCCCCGAACTTCAAAGCCCTAAATGAGGTTTAGAACTTTTAAATTTCATTTTTTCTTCATTATTTATTATTATAATAATAAAATTTTTCGAATATTTTTTTTAGACTGGTATGCCCTTGGCGCAGCCATTTACGATCTAGAGAAAAAGAACCTATAGTTCTTTGCCTTTTTTTTAAATCTATTAGTCAAAAAACAAACACCAAATACCGGTGCATTTTCTCTTCTTCTTTGATGAAACTGTGAATTAAATAAAATCAAAGCTCTTTCTTCTCTCACTTTTTCCTCAGAGCACTTTCAATGGCGCTTTCACGGCTTAGAAACCCAGTAATCTCAAGAACCGCCACATCTCTCTTCAGAGCTCGTGTTATCTCTTCCTACGCCTCAGCGAGATCGCTTTCTTGGTATTTTTTTTCTTTTTCTTTCCTTTATTTCTAAGAACTGTTGTTATGAACTATATTGGATCCTTGTCAATTGCCATGATAATCATCTATATGCATCTATGAAAGTAGCAATTTTGAGAGTTGGCTTGAATTTTAGTTTTGAAATCAAATAGTCAATTGCAATTCAAGGTTCTTTTTTTTTTTTTGTTCAATTGGAGAAAGTAGTGATTTTGAAAGTGGACTTGTGCGAATTTTGTTCTTGAACTTTATTGCAATGATACTTGAAATGAAACCCTGTAATTTGAAATTTACAAGTATATACAATTGTGAAAAAAAAAAGTTTCTGGTAAATCTTTCTCTCTCCATATATGTGTTTGTATGTATATACATATATATATATTTATAATTATATATTGGTATTGTTCTTGTTCTTAGTTGGACAAATTGGGCTTTTCTACTGCGTTACATTATGTCTTTCAAGCTACTTGCTATCTACTTACTGCTTTCATTTATATACGTTTGTACAGCCCTTTTTACAAACAACCTATGTCCCTTTTCTTCCAAGTGAAAATTAGTAGTTTAACATTTTAAGTTACTGTTATGATGTAGGAATGTGATTCTCTATTGTGACTTGAATTTATATGTGATGCTCTTTAATTTGTGCTAAGTGTTACACCTTTACCTTAGTTCCTGTCATTCTGCTTATGTCTTTTTTCTTCTGCTGCAGCACTTCAAATGTGGAAAGCCCTTTCAAGGATTTGAGTGGCTCTTGGTTAAGGTTTGCATCTATGACTTCCTATTTATCAGGAGTAAATTTTGTTACAACTGCTTTACATGATTCATGACTCATTTGTTAATATTTATGTACCTACATTAACACCTTTACTCTTTTTTTTTTTTATGGCAACCTTTCTTAATCTAACTCAATTTGTAATGGCTACCAAGTTTAAACTTTTAAGTGAAGTTTGAGTTGAGTCAGTGTTGTTTTTCCCTTATTGCTTTTCCAGCCTAAAACCAATACAATTTTCTCTAAATAATGCAGATGCATTGAAGTTGACTCAATTTGGTTTTTTATTCCTTTATTTAGACAAATGTGGCTGGGTCACTTACTTTATGAATCTTACTGGCTTTTTCCCCTCATAGCAGGCACAATTCTTTATCCACCGTAGTTGGAGTATACAGTTCTTTATCAAAGCTCAAGGTTGGTATTTAATTATTACTTGCACTGTTCCAGAAAAAGGTTGTTCTCTGATGTCATATGATTTTGCAGTTGCAAATTGGAGTTCGGCATTTCTCATCTGCAGGTATATGACATCTTTTCTTTGAAACATTTCCCTCTTCCCATATGCCCATCTAGTTTTCAAAGTTGTGACAGAGAGCTCTGAGTGACTTGCTTAATTTGATAAAATCTATTTATTGATTAGAGTCTAATGATATCACTTATTTGCTGTGGCTCTGACCTCTGAGTGACTTGCTTACTCTTTCTTTCCTTTCTATTTACATGGCTAAACTTCCATGAAGATTTTTTTATAAGTTGAAGTAAGAATCATATATGTTTTATTCATCAGAAACAATTTCGCATGATGAATGGTAAAAATTCTAAGAGCAAGTTTAACTACAATGTTTGGTATTAAGGATACAAGGATTTTATATATGGTTCATCATTCTAGATTTCCTAGTAGTTCTAAATCTGCTTCATCGCAGAGCACCTAACTGCCTAACCTGAGTGAGATACGTAATACACAACCATAGATAGTTGGTCCTACATTTAAGTTATAGGTAGGATGTCATGTTTGCCTCAGATCTGTTCAAGGATGAATACAGGTTGCACTAGTGCAGAATCAATACATTTTCTTTGTGCTAGATCTATTTACCTGTATTCTTCAGCTTACATGTAAAATTATGCTGGTGCTTCAAGTTGGAATGTATCACTTCTTGTTTCATATGTTAGATAGATATTGTGGTCTCATAATGCATTAGTGGGCTGTTGTGCCTTAGCCTATCTATAAAATGTGTAGAGGGGTTAGAGGAGGTCCCAAGTTTAAGTCTACTTATTGAAAGGGTAAACATTTTCTGTCATTCTTCTTGGCAATTAGGTTTTGCCTTTTTTCTTTCATTTTGATACCCACCAAAGATTTTTGTCCTTGCTTATCATAAGTTCTGTTACTACAGACCTTCCCGAGCATACAGTCCTGGGGATGCCTGCTTTGTCTCCAACAATGGTAATATATTTTGGGATGCTAAGCCTAATAATGTTTTATACTATGATATAGGCTTTCTCCCTGTATTCCCATAGTCAAGCTTTTGATGCTTTATGTGCAGAGTCAAGGTAACATTGCAAAATGGAAGAAGAAAGAAGGAGATAAGGTGAGTTAAGAAATTAATGGAAGCTATGGGTTGTATGGTCAATTTGTATCTGAAATTTATATAAATTGAAGAAGATTGTTGAAAAAAATATTGTACTAAGGCGTAGAGAATTAATTGATTTCATTCTATCATCGTGATTTATTTCTTGATCATTGATGCTTATCAAGCAGATTGAAGTGGGCGATGTACTATGTGAAATAGAGACGGATAAAGCCACACTTGAGTTTGAATGTCTTGAAGAAGGGTAAATTGTTTTTCTTCTTCTTACTGCTTTTATTTTTCAATTTCTATAGTGTCTGATGTTAAATCGTATGGCCTAATTTATTCCTTAGAGTGGTATATTTGGTAATGTCACTAAATTTTGCTCTGTGTATGAGATTTTCAGTTTCCTTTAAATTGTATGGCCTAATTTTTTCCTTAAAGTGGCATATTTGGTAATGTCACTAAATTTTGCTCTGTGTATGAGATTTTCAGTTTCCTTTGCAGAACTTTCTGTTATTGCATGCGAACTCTTTATATAGTGTTTTTGGGCTTTTTTATCTTGTTAATGTTGTCCAAAAAGCACACTGAATTATTGAATTTCAGAACCATCCTTAATTTCTTTTACCTTTGCTTATGGTCGGAGCGCTTATCTGCAGGTTTTTGGCCAAGATACTAGTACCTGAAGGTTCAAAGGATGTGCCTGTGGGACAACCTATTGCAGTAATGGTACTTATTCTTTTGTGCATCCTTTAGTGGCATACTATCAACAGATATATAAAATTTGATTCTATTGAATTTTTCGAGAAGAAAACTGCCTTGGCATTTGAGGATTTTTTGTCTCCTGTAGTATGCTCTTCTTACTTACTTCATGATCTAATGATCATCTTCCCTGCTTACCAATTTTTTCAAGCTATACATTTCTTTTAATGCTCCTTAGAATTAGAAAAAAGTTTAAGGAAAAACAACTATATAAATAAGGACTTATGTTCATAAATTTTGTAAAAAATGTCAACAACATTATAGGAAAATACATTTTGATTTCATGCAATAAATTTCCATCTTATGCTATGGTGAAAAACTGTTGATATCTGAATTTTGTTTTTTATTTTTTTATGCTTTTTAAATAATAATTTTTGTTGAGTACCAACTATGCAATAAACTGTTTGTTAAAACTCATTTGCATGGGTCCACAAGGTTGAGGATGAAGCAAATATCCAGAAGATCCCTTCTACTCTTGGTAGTGGATCAGAGGTTGAGGAAAAAACAGCCAATCAGGATGTCAGAAACTCAGAAAAAGAAGAGGAACCAAGTTCTATTAATATCAATGCAGCTGACCTTCCTCCTCACATTGTTATTGGAATGCCAGCACTCTCTCCAACAATGGTAAGAAAATTAGGTTAAAATATGAACCTCCATCTCTGACTTTTTTCTTACTGCAAAAGCTTATATTTTCCTTTTCATATTTTCTTATACAGAACCAGGGTAACATTTTCAAGTGGAGGAAAAAAGAAGGGGACAAGGTTAGTTTTTTATTGGTACAAGTTATTAAATTACTTTAAAATTCTTTCTCTTTCTAGTCGAGTGAAGAATGACCTTGTTCACATATCTAACTTTGTTGAGCAGATAGAAGTGGGTGATGTGATATGTGAGATTGAGACTGACAAAGCTACCCTTGAATTTGAGAGCCTTGAAGAAGGGTAATATTCTCTCTTGCTTTGGATTTTATTGCTCGTAGCAAGCCTGAAGGGCAAGCACTAAAGTGACACTAATGGATAGTGTAATCTTTTGGACTAATTTGATTTCAATGGTCAATCATTTGTCATTATGTCCATTCAAATGGATGGCAAATAGTGAGGTGTCAGGCACGAGTCTTGCAAAATGGTGTTCATAGACTTACTGGATTTACCTTAACATGAGAAACACTTTTCTGGTATTAATATGGATTTAACTTGTTTTCAAGGAAATATTACAACATTCATATATGTTCATTACATGTGGCCATGTATTAGACCATAATTCTATAAAAGTGAACAGCAAAAGCAAGGTCTCTACATCTATGCCCCTAATTATGGGGGCATAAACATCTATTTGAGGCATAAGCGTGAATTTTCCATGAAGCACATGTTGATATTATATTTAGTAAGACTAACAGCGAAAAGTAATACTACTAACTAAGATGTCAAATCGGGAGCAGATCTTTGTGAAAAAATTGGAGGACTGTATTTACATCGCTAAATAAGTCAAATCCTATGAAATTTAACAACCAAAGCAGTTGGAACAATAGTTTAATCAACAAGCAAGGGTTTGTTTTATGGGTGAATGACAAGGGAGAGGCTTTCTTGGATTTAAGATTGATCATGTTTAGCAATTTGTTTCATTTCTATGGTTCATTTCTGTTAATTACATATAAACTTACAGTTATCAGTTGAAAATGTTGGGTGCAGTTATCTGGCAAAGATACTGGCTCCTGAAGGTTCAAAGGATGTGGCTGTGGGACAACCTATTGCAGTAACAGTAAGTTGTCACTGTATGCTTTTAAGTAACTTATTTTGTATCTTGTTGTAAATGACTTGATGCAATTTACCTCTTCATGTTTAGCGACAGAATTTATTGAAGTCAAGTTAGTGGTAGTGACTTGAGGCACATGGGGCACTAATGCTTGTTATTTTGCAAGGTTGAAGATCCAGATGATATTGAAGCTGTAAAGACTTCTTTTGGTAGTGGTTCAGCGGTCAAAAAGCAAGAACCAACAAATCATGAATCCAAAAGTGACATTAGAAAGCTGAAGTCTGGTTTTACAAAGATCAGTCCATCAGCCAAGTTGCTTATCTCAGAATATGGATTAGATGCATCATCCCTAATAGCATCTGGTCCTCATGGTACTTTGCTGAAGGGGGATGTTTTGGCTGCAATTAAGTCTGGAAAAGGATCTTCAAAATTTTCTTCATCTGAGAAGAAAAAACCATCACCTCAAACCAGCCCTCAGAAATCTTCATCATTGAGGCCCCAGTCAACGACTCATCCACAGCAGTCAGATTCTTTTGAAGACTTGCCAAATACTCAAATTCGCAAGGTATATTTCATTGACCAGTTATAAGGGAATTAACAAGGCAAGAGACCTTGGCATTGACATTTTCAAACTAGGTCAATATTTAAATATAGGAAGAATATTATGGATGGGTTTTAATCTTTATTCCTATAATTATGTTCTATGTGCCTCTATATTCCATTGCCTGTCAGATCAAATTGGAAATCTCTAGAGTCCTGTGCTGCAGCGATGTTTATACCAAATATCGGATAGTTAAAAAAAACTGACCTATTCATACATTTGAGTGTAGCTTGATATAGGAAATTGGAGAAAATATACATCAACATAAAAAAGGTAAGATGTATGTGCTAATGACCAAACTGCTGATTAAGTCAGATAGTGGTGTTGGAAATACGGAAATAAAATGATGCAAAGAGCTTTGCCAAACTTAGGAGGTTTACATGAATGCATTTGACGTGAGCTAGAGGAGCAACAGTCAAAGAACATATTGTGCAAAGTTTACATGTGATAGTTTGATGAGTCAGTTGCACTGACAAGTGATTTTTTTTGAGTTCACCAAAAATACGTGGGGCTTGTTGGCTATTGCATAATAGAATCACAGATTATTGATTGAATAGGATAGAGGGTTTTCTTATTTTTATTTATTTAAAACTTACTTATACATGCGTGACATGTTAGGGTTGTTCTTTTACTAAATTTGTGTTCATTCTGCAGGTTATTGCGAGGAGGTTATTGGAATCAAAACAGACTACACCACATTTGTATTTATCTTCAGGTAGGAACTTTCACTAATTATCTACAGGTTTTAGTATCATTTAACCTTTGATCTTAAATGTTTGATTGTGTTCATCAGATGTTATACTGGATCCTCTTCTTTCTTTTAGGAAGGAACTTAAAGGTATTGAATAAATTCCTGTATCCTGAATATGATTTTTCACACCAACAGTTTGGATGACTGCTAATTGTTCTATTTTTTTCTCATATTGTAGAGAAGCATGATATTAAAGTCTCAGTTAATGACATTGTCATAAAAGCGGTGGCAATTGCTCTGAAAAATGTACCTGAAGCTAATGGTAAGACATAATTTCAATAAAATTGGTCCTCATAGATTTCTGAGTAAACATAATATAGGAGCCAAGCCAACACAACCTGCTAGTAAGAGCATGATCAATTGTAAAATGTAGATTGCTAGAGATGTTGGGTGATATTTTTCTCTTGGACTGGATTCCACTCTGTTTTGCTGCTGTAAAACATTGGGACTGGCATTACTTGTAAACTGATTTAAGCTGAAAAATGCTTTTCTCGGTGATTTTTGCATCTCTAGCAAAACTACATCATGAAGAAAATATTTTGGGTTTTTGATTCTTTTCTACCTTTATTTATTTCTTTATTGTTGATTCAATGGCTGGATTATTTATCGGAGGTAACCATCTCCCATTCCTTTATTGACCCTACTTGCCTATTCTTGCTGAAACCAGAACTTCAACATTCCTTGACGAAGGAAGCCACAAGACTCTGTTGTCATTTTGTTTGCCATACAATTATACAGCAGTAGTTCAACAACTAGTTTGTAATTGCTGGTTTATAAATGGTTTTTAGCTTAATCTAACAAGTTAATTCTGGAGATTGTATTAAGGTTTTATAAACTATTTCTTCACTTAGATAGAATCTGAAGTTCTTACACTATTACTAGGTGGGTCTATGAGCCTCCTCGAACATCCAAGCAGAAAAAGTCTTATCTTATTTTGTGTTGATAATATATGGTTGCATTGAAGAAGTTCCAAAAGGGAAGGGCACTAAGATTTCTAGTTTATCAAACATGTGTGTTGAGTGTACCTGCTATATATAAGAAATTTCCAGCAGCAGCTTACCTGTAATAAGTGTTTTTTTATGGTGGAAAATGATTACATAATTCCTTTTTCTTTAGTGACAAATTAGCTTTAATTCAAAGATTATGGATCTTTTGGCTTATTTCTAATTTTGCTATGTCGATGACTGCAGCTTATTGGGATATTGCAAAAGGGGAAATAATTTTGTGTGATTCTGTTGACATATCAATTGCAGTTGCTACTGAGAAGGTATGCTTCCAATAACAGGTTGTTCTCAGGTTCTATGGAGCAGCCCATTTCATATTATTTTATTTACATTGCAGGGTTTAATGACTCCAATTGTAAGGAATGCAGATCAGAAATCCATATCATCAATCTCCTCGGAGGTACTTTCATCTTCGAACTCTACCTTCTTTGAGTTTAACAACTTTGTTTGGCACCAATACTCTGTAATGCAAGTTTATGCTTTCTCAGTTTTGGCTACTTTACACCAGATCATTAGGTTTGTTACCTACGTATGTTGCCTTTTGACCTTGTTTAAATCTAGGGAAATAACAGAACACATACTGGGACCTGCTTGCAATGGTCTGGCTCTTTAAATATGTTGACTAATCACAAACACCGTATAGAGATAACTCAAGTTAAACTAGATCTTTAAAATAATCTGCTCTGTATCAGATGATTGTCAACAAGTTCAGAATTACATTTTAATCATCATTTTTTTGGTCTCTTTCTTTTCAGTTAAAATTTTAGTAATCATTAATTTGCATTCTGGGTTTGGTTTTATCATGCTTATCTCTCTTCAACTTGGCTGTCAGGTCAAGCAACTAGCTGAAAAGGCACGGGCTGGGAAGCTTTTACCAAATGAATTTCAAGGAGGAACTTTTAGGTATGTAATTATATGATATGCGTATGGGATATTAGTTCTCCACCACTACCTTTTTAATATGTGAAAGAAATATTGAGAAATTGTGTGTAATTTTTCTGCAGCATTTCAAATCTGGGAATGTTTCCTGTCGACCATTTTTGTGCAATTATAAATCCCCCACAGGTACCTCTCATCTCTCTCTCTCTCTCTCACACACACACACACACATGCATGTACATATTCTCAGAATGTGCCCCATACTTATGTCACGGACCTAAGAAAGAGTCATGAATCTCACATCGAACATAATAGGAGGGTCACTGGGGTATAAAAGGGTTCACACCACCTCTGCCTTGTGAGACGCCTTTTGTAGGACAAAACCGTGAGGCCAGAGGGGCTAGAGCGGACAATACCTCACAAGGGTGTGAACCGTGGCAGGTAGGCTGATTCGGGACGCCGGATGAGTGGAAGCCCGGGTCCCGGAGCCGCCCGGGTTCGGAGCTTAAGTCTCAACCCGTGACACTTACACATGCATGTACATCTCTAATGTCAATGTGCCTGTACTGAACAAACATTAATGTAATGTCAGCTTTGCCCATCTATGTTTTGTTCAGGCCTCAAGAGTCAAAAGTAGCTGGTCTAACCACATTCTGTTACATAGTTAAAGCAATAAATGTGAAAAAGCATATTTCTGGGTTTTCCATTTTGTTGATAATACTCACTTTGAAAATAGTGGAGAACCACTCTTAATGTCTTTTGTCTTTGGACTTGTTCCTGAAGTCAATATGTTGAATATCCAACCACTGTAATAGATACAGCTATTAGAAAATGATCAGGACATTGCAAGGTGCTATAAATCTCTCATGTTTTTGGCAGGCTGGTATCCTTGCTGTTGGTAGAGGAAACAAATTTGTTGAACCAGTGGTTGGAAGTGATGGTAAAGTGTTTACCTATTGTGCACTATGCTTCAATATACTTAATGCTTTAAAATATGTTGCATTTCATATATTGAATTCCTGCACAGGGATTGAGAGGCCTGCAGTTGTGACAAAAATGAACTTAACGTTATCTGCTGATCACCGTGTATTTGATGGCAAAGTTGGAGGTACGCAGTGGTGCAAGTCTTTTTAATCACTGCTATAATTATGAAGTTTTTGACAGATGGTGAATATTAAAATAATTTCCGTAACCTGCAATTGTATTGTCTGTGAAAGATATTGTTGTGTAAACTGCAAAAATAGAAGAGAATGAGAGTTTCATTCCTCACATGTCTAGCATCCTGGCAATAATATCATAAATAAGTTCATGAAAAATCATGGAGGGTACTGATATAAGTGAAGACATAACTGAACTGGCTCCAATTTCGGTTAGTCTTTCCAAAAAATCTATGATCTTTAGTACATCTGCCTGGATTGCTGTAGTTATACCTTTCACCCTATCATAGAATACTATATACATCAGTATGTTACCTGCCTGAGATTTGAGGTATTTTTATTGCAGGTGCATTTTTTTCAGTATTACAATCTAATTTTAGTGATATTCGGAGGCTTCTTCTCTGATAACGTTTAGTCCTTGCAATTCTGAGAGATCAGCTGTTGGGGAGGGCGTCTTCCTTAAAGGTTGTTAATAATTCTTCATGATGATGATGTGTGGCTCCAGAATTTCCACTGCGGCAGCAAATTTATTGCGCAATCCTGGTTTCCAAATTTTGTCAATTCATTGGACTTGTTCACAGGCGGACAACCAAACTGATGTAAAATTTTGCATGATGTTAGGTTTACCATTGTCATCAGATTTTGATGCCTTCTTCAGGGCTTTTTCTGCAATTTCATGATTCCATCTGATAAAATAATGTGTGATTGATGGAAAAAATCAATAATGACTTTTGTCCGCATGTATGCATTTCCTTCCTCTCTTTTTATGGTTTTAAGTGAGCTTCTGTTCACGTTCCTTTAATTTTTCTGTTTGATTTCTCCCAAAAGGCCAGATAACTTTCAACACATCTATCATACTGATGAAACATATAACCCTCCAAACCCAGCTATTGCAGGCTGCAGTTACCGCATCAATCCGTTTTCCAAATTAGCTGAACCTGGTTAACGATAAAACTAAAGGATATAAAAAACTTTGGAACATAAGTAAAAAATCATCCGAGTTTTGATTTTTTTTTATTACAATCAAACAATTTTTTTAATATTTATTTGCATCTAATTAAGTTTTTATTTTGATGAAAAAAAATAACATTGCTAATTTTTTTGTCAATTAAAATAAAATTCTCAAATGATACACAATCATATGGTATCTAAGCTAAAAAATTTTATGTTTTAAGACATTGATATGAATTTGGATCTTTATGGTTCAACTAGTACCATAGTTCTTGATTCTAACTTTCTACGAAAATCAAGAGCGGGAAAAAAAAGTTAACTAATCATTGACTTAAACCTGTCGTCGAAGTCTACTCAACGTAATAAGGGGTATGTCCCCTTTTTGAGCTATTTTTCAAGTGTGCGATTAAATATTTTTATAAAATAAATAAAAATTTAACATATGATGTAATTAATATATGTAAAAATTAAATAAAATAAATTAAAAAAAAAATTTCACCCTGCCTTAAATTCTTTTAATAATTTAATTGTATATAATTTTGATTGATTCAATTTTATTACATAATTAAATTTTATTCAATCAAAAATTCAATTCATTCGAAATAAATGATTAAATGTTCAATTAATTATAATAAAATATTAAAACTTTAAATAATTTTTTAATTATAATTCAAAGAGAATTATTTACCTTTAGACTAACGATAAACTTAGATTGCACAAAAAATGATAGCTTTTGTAAATTTTGTTGATTGTGTTAAAATTGTGCCTAGTTCTTTTAGGTATATTAAACAAGTAATGGCAGCAAGTCAAAAGAATGCCCATAGAATTGGCCCATACATGTAACATTTCTCTTCACATGTTACATTGAGTTTAGGAAACATTTCTAAGGTCTCTCATTGCAGTAAATGGCTGAGAATGAAGGAGATCAAAACCAATCTCTGTCTAACTGCATATAGAACATAACACTTTAAATGAATGAAACCAAAATTGATCCTGAAAGAGCCAAACTTCTCTTTCTGTGATACTATGGTGCTCATACAGTCGTCTTCAATCAAGAAAAGTGATTATTCATACAATGAAAAAATCAGTAGGGTTAAAGCCATTGTGATATGCTTTCCCATAATCATCAAAATTTTGAATGTTTCAGAGATTTTGTTCAAAATTTAAAGAAAATTTTTTTTTTTTATGAACACTGTCTATGCATTAGCATTTGACGATGCCTTAATAAATCAGAGCCATGTAGGTACCATAGGGGTTGAGTTGGGGGGATGGCTAAGTTATGTAGGAGCTCAAAAGCAAAATAAATAAGATGAACACTGTTTACCAAATTCGTATATATCCGGTGTTAAGATTCTGAGGCAGGGCCTTTCACGGAAAGTGGCTCATACCACCGAGGGCCAAACCCTGCAGCTTTCCTTGCTTTCTCGTTAAAGGGTGGCTTCAATGGCCCCCTAAAGTGTGTCCTTACTATGGCATGGAATTTCTGAATCACTTCTTCACTTTCCTCCTCCACTGGAGTCTCACTTTCTTGTGATGCCAGGCTGTCTTGATATAAAGCTGGATTTCTGGATCTCAGACAAAGATACTTAAACCACTTTACTCCAGCAGCACAATGTGTAATCTCTTCTGGGTAAACTACCTTCTCTAGCAAATCAGCCGTGTCATCGTCACCTCCATTACGGAACCTAGAGATTGTTGTTGGCAGCACATCAAGTCCTCTTGCCTGCATTATTTTCCATTTCTTCATCAAAGTGAACATTGAACACAAAGTCTTTATGCAACTTACTGAGTGAATTAGTATAGATGTTGCATGGTTAGTGCATTCAATAATCACCCTCTTTTATTTCATTCAAGAGTTTCATAATCAAGATATATTCAAGAAATAAACACATTACATCTGTACTAAGCACTCAAAAAACTTGTTTTCAAATTAACGATAATGTTTCAAGTGCATTACTTTGCGCATTCTTCTTTCTTCCATTCACATGCTCCCATAGTCAATCACCTTAATGGACCAAGTCCTTACCTTTCCATCACATATCATGTAGACTAAAAGGATTTTCAACTAGAGATATTGTTACAAGAAAAACTCACACCATCTAATAGGATTATAGGAATGCCATTGTCAAGCAGGCCTTTTTCATTGAGTTCATAAATTATTATGGAAATAAGTGATTGTAATTTTCATTGATGTGATGTTATACCCAGCTTAACAGTATTAAGGCCTTAGTGCAATGCTTCTAACATAGAAGATGAGTATGGGAGAACCATGCACCTCATGGACGCAGTGCTCAATTGACAAACGTGCCAAAAGATCCTTGGATGTAGCAATTGCAGAGTCCCAAAGCCCATCATGAGCAGGTAATGCACCATAATAAGAGCCAAGTTCCTCGAGTCTAGCTGCAAGCAGGCTGAAGTGTCGACCTTCATCTTGAGCTACCTTCACAAAATCCGTGAAAAATTCTCTTGGCATTGCCTCTTGCTTACCAAAACGAGCAATTATATCCTGTATCAAATCAATACACAAAAATGAATGGATACCAGCACAAAATATTACTTCCTAAAAGATCAACACTTCAAAACTCAGAAGTTGTACTAACTCAAGTCATAACACAAAATTTACTTGTAAACACTTGCTATTTAAACCTGAGACCTTCAAAATTAGAAATCTCAAGTGCCTTTGAAGTGTCAGATTCAAACCAACATGTTAAAGGCATTTTTAGGTCCAAAGGACAAAATGATATTTTTCGCTGTTAGAGACTACCGGTAGACAACCAAGGGCATCTATAACTTTTGGATGGACTTGACATGTACAGTGCCACGTCAGCTCGACCACCTCAACAATCTAACCAAAAGGCCCTTTTTGTGCTGACTTGTCACTTCCTGAGTGGGTGATCAGTATCCAAATCAACTTGGCCTGCCAGGTCATTCTGATCACAGGACTGACCGTAAACAGCCTAAACTACCCCAAAACCCCTCACCTTCAACTATAAATAGGACCATCCCGATATTATCCAGATCTCTCAATACTCTTCTACTTTTACACTTTATCCTTCCTATCCTCTCCTCCACCGACTTCTGACTTGAGCACGGAATGCAAGCGCTGGGAAAACTCCAGCCTTTGGCTTTAACCTCTCTCTTTCTTTCCTTTACATTTTCAAGGTTTTGCTCCTCAACTCAGAACTTGGCATCATCACAACAATTAACTGAATCTTTAACAAAAACATTTAATTTGGAATTTTCAAAGGTATTATGAATGGATCCCATCTTCAAACTCAAAACCTCCAAAGCTTTCAAATTCTAACAGTTAGAATCAGTCAGAATGTCCGTCAAGCATGCATCACAAGAATCAATGAGTTCAGTACTGAAAAGGGTTGATTTGCTTCAACCCTAATTGTTTAAGAACAATGAGAGCAGCCCTCATCACAACCAAAACAACTAAAAAAGAGGGAAAGCGAAAAGTACCCAAGACAAGTCAATAGCCCAACTCTCGGTATGTACAAGACTATGCACGATGGCTTGCCTGCTGTGCAAGCTACCTGCTTTCCCAAGCTTTGGCATCAAACTTGGCGACACCAACTTAACCTAAAAACAAAATAAGAAGTTATCTTTTATTAAAGCGTTTTAATAACAGTTAACGTAAAGGAAGATGAGAACTGCGTCTCCGTACGTTGGTGAGCCTGGCGGGGCGATCGGGTAGGGGAAGGTCCTGGAATGGATCGTAGGGACGGGTGATAATTCCTTGGAGCCATTTGGAGGCAACTGAGCCGCCGAGTCGGGCCTTCTCGAAGGGGTCCGCTGTGTTTAAAACACGAAGCGCCGCTTCTACTAGCGTCTCGTTTTCTTGCTCCCTTTGAACTGGATTCATCTCTCTAATCCTTTCAGAGGCTAATAACAGACTGCTGCCGCCCATATAGTGACATCTCCCGTCCTAGCCACAAATTTATTTCCGTGACAGGTAGCAGCCGGCTCTTCTTTCGAGTTAACTTAATAGCAACACTTGTTAAGATTAAAAAGCTATTTTTTTAAGAAATAATTTTTTAATTTATTTAATACATTATTTCTATCAACTTTTTAACTTTTTAACAGTGATAATTTATTAATTAAAAACGTAATCTTCAACTTTCGGGTTTTAGTTTCATGCAATAATATCGCCCAGCTTTACGTTAAATTTATTTAATTATATCTTAATTAATTATTTATATACAATATATAATATTTAATAATTATTATAATTTTTTATTATAAAAAATTCATCTTCATGTGTCAATAAACACTTTTTAAATTTTACAGTTGCAATTTTTTTTTCTCTTTATCAAATCAAATACTCATTCTCTCCCATTTTATTTACTATTGTTTAATTTTGTCAAACAAGCTCCAATTTAATTTTTATTTTTTTATAATATAATCTAAAATTAAAATTTCAAAAAAGTATGTTTTCAAAAGTATAATATTCAAAATTTTTTAATCTTATTTTTAAAATTTTATAACTATAATTTTACTAAAAATAATGATCAAAATTAAATTAAAAATTTTATAACTAGCATTGATTTATATTTTGTTTAATGGTAGCATAACAGTTTATCTTTCATTTGCATTATGAAATGTTTGCTATATAAACAAAAAAAGTTATCCAAACTTTTCAAAAGAAGATCTAGCCAAAAAAAAAAAAAGTTATCACACCCTAATTAAATGGTTTAATATTTATTTGATTTGTTTACTTCATTTATTTTACTTATGTCATACATGCTCAAAATTATTTACCCTAATCTTATCACGTGCATGGAAAATTTTTGCATAATGCTTATGAGGTTCTATCGTACATATATAAGACCAAATAGTATCATATAGTTTTAACAGAAATTTTCTTGGTTTAGTAATATGAAGCATGAAATGTTTGTCAAATATAACCATTTGTTACTTTTAAATATATTTGACAATTAAATTTAAATAAAAAGAAATTTTTATTAATAAAATGATAATTCGGGCTTGAATCTTAAAACTCGTATCCTACACCCAGTCTGAGTCAAAGCCCAATTTGCAGCGGATCTGACGAATATTTTGGCCCATGAACAAGTTCAGCCATCGTCAATAAGGCCTTACTTTTGCTGTGTTTTACTTTTCTTGTCTCGTTTTCACCCAGGTAAGCGCATGCCAGCTGTCTGAAGTAGCCAAGAAAAAATTAGAGAAGAAAAAGCAAAAGGGCGGGCAAAGAAATGAGCGGGTATCCAGTTCCCAGAGCCGAGTCGACTCACCACCGACTCTACGAGTTCGCTAAAACTGCCCTCATCAGGATCTTTGTCCACCCATATGCCACCGTCTCTCTCTCTCTTTCACAATCTAACTCCCTTACTTCCTACTTTCAAATGGGGGTTTTTTTTTTTTTTTTATATTCATATTTAAACTTTTGGTTTTTAATATTTGAAGGTCTGTGACTTGTACTGCGGCGGAGGAGTCGATGCAGAGAAATGGGATGGAGCTCAAATCAGCCATTACATTGGAATCGGTATGGAATTTTCACAAATACCTTCACATCATTATTATATTATACTACTTATTATCTTATATGCTGGTGGTGGAATTTGATAATTTCATAGGCGGGTTTTAATTGATTGCCACTTGTCTATACTTTCTTATTTGTTGCAATTAAATCCAATTGCGGGGTTTTAAAATTCCATTTTTCAATATTTAGGTTCATAGTTCTAAGATTTTTATATAGGAAATTGAATTCAAAACTTAAGATTCATCTAGAGTCTATATGGCTTACTATTGAGTTAAATATAGTTATATTTATCTGCATTTTGATTGTTGATGGTAAATGTTAAAATGGATCATGGGTGTAAATTGCATATTTTGATGAATAGATTCATGTGATAAGGTTTTTTGCTTGTCCCAAGTAAATTTCAAATGTATGCACTACCCTGTAAGCCATTTAAGTCTTCAGTAACTTCTTGAATAGGAAATTGACACCGCAACTTAAAGGTAACAATAGGTTGATAGTGACTCATGTGGTTATATGCTTTTGTGTATTTGTGGTGATAGACGGTAAATGTTAAAAAACTTGGTGTTAATTACAGATGTTCTGTCATCTGGGATCAATGAAGTGAGGGAAGCATGGGAGAGTCAGCGGAAAAGTTTCACTGCTGAGTTCTTTGAGGCTAACCCTTGCATTGTGAGCTTCTTTTGCTACAACCCATTAGGTGAATATGCATATTGGTTTCTATGTGTGTATGAATATGTGGGTATGGAGCTATGGTTTTTTTTAGAAACAAGATGAGGTTTCTGTTTTCTTTTAGGATTTGGTTGAAATTGTTCTTGTCGGTGTTACAATTATTCTTACTTTTTTTTCTTTATCCTGAATGTGTTTCAGCAATCTTAGTGCAAATTCTGCTGCTATGCGTTTGCCAATGTAAACTAAGAACATATTCTTCCTCATCCTAAAAGCAAATTATATGCATTTTGTTGGTAAAGATGGAAATGATGTTTCTGTGGTATTTTCTGCAGTAAAACTTGTTTATAATAGCATACTTGATCAAATCATTATTGTTGTGCTAAAAGCTGAATTTTTTTTATATTTTTGATCTTTGAATGATGTTGTTGGTGCCGTGTAAGGCATTTATGTTTATATTTTGTTTCTGGATGGCATAAAAATATTCTCTAAGTTATTTATTTGTCAAAAGAAGAAACAAAAAAGCGCTGCTCAGCCTTATCTAATTTTTTAGTATTCTGTTAAAAAATTTTCAGTTTAGCCTTTTAGTTTTAAAAATGTTGATTCAACTCAATTTCTTTCCTCTTCTCCTGCCCTTGACTGCATATTACTTTGACAGGATAATTTGGAAACCCAGTTGCAGGAGAAGGCCATTCAGGCTGATCTTGTCTGTTGCTTGCAGCATTTGCAGGTATTTTTTTATTTAGTTTAAGTTCTGAATATTAATTTTTGATTTGGCCTTGAGGACAAATATGATGAATCTGAAAGGCATTTCTATGCTTCTACTTGTAGTTAGGATTTGAAACTGAAGAGAAAGCAAGGAGACTTCTGAGTAATGTGTCATCTTTGTTAAAACCAGGGGGTTATTTTTTCGGTATTACTCCTGACTCATCTACCATATGGTATGAAATAGTGATTGTCAAATACTGATTTTTCTGGATTGATAATTTCCTTTTTCCTCTAGTTACTGCTGTCCCTGTTTCTGGGATTTGATGAGTTGCATAAACTTTTTATTGTGCTTTACTTTCTCTCCATTTTGAAATTTCTCTTGTTACTGTCAAGTTGATTAATTAATATTATCCCAATCAATGAACTTAATTATGTTTAAGGGCTGACCAGAAATTGAACTTGTATAGGATAGACAATCCCAATTTTCAACAATTCATTGGTGTTAAAACAATTAATGTTCTGAGAAAAAATGAGATGTATCACACATGATACTTAATATTTCAGCATGCTCTTGCTCTCTCCTTGCACCCAAACGTGGGATACATGCATGCATGCATGATGATGAATTTGTAAGCGCATTGTTGGGATCTATATTCATTTTACCGGCTTGATATAAAAGCAAGAAATGTAAATAAGAATCTATACTGGTGTCTGATGTGCTGGTGCAAGTTAGATTGCTTCTGAAATTTCTGGTGTTTCAGTAGTTGTGGAACATTCGGTTTAACCCAGAACTAAGCTTCACACTTGAGCTGTATTCATAGAGAAGTTCTAGCTTATTTTATCATTTACCTTAGGGTCAGCAGCTGTGCTGCATCATAGATCCTTGTGGTCTTTTTTTGTGGCCATGGTCAGCCAATATCCTATTTGACAGTGGTTCTATCATCTTGAATGAAATTATTTAACTTCTTTCAGTTATACTCTTAGATTTTCATCTCATCTGTAGTATTGCTTAATGTGTCTTACTCTCCCATCTTTGGGGTGTGAGCTCCCTTTGTCACCTTGTGATCATTGCCATATATGCCACATGAGTTCTTGCCATAAAAGAGGTGGCATATGGAGCAAAGCATCATAAATTTGTTATTATCAATGCCCAGGGCAAAGTACCAGAAGAATGTTGAAGCATACCACAACAAAAGTAGCAGTATGAAGCCCAACATTGTTCCCAATTGCATTCGGTCTGAGAGTTACATGATCACCTTTGAAATTGAGGAAGAGAAGTATGTATGAATTTGAGATTCTTCTAAGTTTGGTTTTTCTTTATCATGTTTGGGTTATTTCATTGCAACATTTTTGCATAATTCTATTGAATCCAGGTTTCCATTGTTTGGAAAGAAATACCAGTTGAAATTTTCTAGTGATGTCTCTGCTGAGACCCATTGCTTGGTTCATTTTCCAAGCTTAATCAGGTAAATTGTCCTATATTTATTGTGCCTTAAACATAACCATATTACTTTCTGGTGTGACTATTTTTGCTCTTAGATTTCTGGAACCTTGCATGGGAAGGTTAGCTTTGATTGCCCTTTTTCATTGACTTGCCATGATTCATATAATTTTACCTCCAAACTGCAGGTCAGCCTGATGATATATGTTGTAAATATGAGAGAAGTGAAAATTACAATCAACACCAGATTGCCAGTTGGCATCATTAATCTGTTACCATCTTTTGTTTCGTTTTATAAATATGTTAACCCTTGTATTTTGACTTTTATGTAATCCAACAATCAATGTCTAATCTGCTGGGCAACTCAGGTTGGCAAGAGAAGCTGGTCTTGAATATGTGGAGATTCAAAACTTAACTGAATTTTACGATGACAACAGGTAGGTGAAATTTGTATTTTAATTTTTATTATCATCAAAATTTTACACTAGGAGTTCAATGTAAATGCTTCATTGGGGCTCCAGCATTACTTAATTATGATCTTGTTCTTAACTATGAGGGCTGATTTTGTCATACTCTTTATCCTATTGTTGCACAGATCACAATTTGCAGGCATGATGATGAATGCTGGTCCAAATCTTCTGGATCCACGAGGAAGACTTCTTCCTCGATCTTATGATGTGTTAGGTGATTGCTTTGTCACCTCCTCTCTGGCTGCTTCAGCATTTCATACATGGGTTTCTTATTCATTTGCTGCTGGTTTCTTTTTGCAGGTCTCTATTCAACATTTATATTTCAAAAACCTGACCCAGATGTTATCCCCCCAATTGCAACCCCATTATTGCAGGACAGTAGTTATGACCATGATGAGGTAAGTATTTCTGACATTAATCTAGAAGAACGAGATGCATTTTGTTTTTCCAAAGGCCCCAAGTTTAGTATTCTCATTTAATATATCTCGTTCACCCTATTTGGATTCGGAAATTGCTCTATTATCTTCATGGAGGAAAATTCGTATTTCTCTTTTGACAAGCTTGTCAATAAGACTAGGGACCATGGCCATGCCTTTATTTTATGTGGCATTAAGCTTAATCTTATGAGATCTATGTTGCTGCGACTTTTCATTTTCTTTGAAGTACCCATGCCCGACACATATCAAGGGTATAAAGGTTTGATCCCTTAAATGTATGGAAAAACTTAGAAAAAAATATGAATGTATCCATATAAGACATATATCCAGATTCAACACAGACTCTCATAGTCCGAGTAACATAGTATAAAGTTTCATGGATACTTGTTTGTATATTTACTGTATTTGCTTCCATGTTGCAGAGCGAGTGGCAGGGAGCTGGATGGAGAGAAGATGAGAAGAATGGACAAGCAGAGCAGCCACCTCCACCTCCACCTCCACCACCACCTTCTGGACTAGGCAAGATAAGTGAGCAGAAGGGGATTTTGGGTCCTGGCCCAGCAGAGTTGCGCTTCTCTGAAGCACTTTGACTTGGAAATAGCAGGAAATAGGAAACTAACCAGCGGTGCTTGGCCTTTAATGGAAGCATGAAATAATTTTATGGGTGCAATCCAATCTTGTATTTTTTTTTTTTTTTGAACTTTTGAACCTGATAGATTTCTACTGTACCCTGCACACATATAAATTAAATTTAATAGGTGCATTTTATACTAACTTTACTCTTTATTTTTGTGTGGAGTTGTTTTTTCCACTACAATGGACCATTATGTTTCTACCATTGATTTTGTATTTAGAAGTAAGCAGATATAGATTGTGATATTCGAGCACCAGATTCTGTCAATGCATCGACAATGGAATTTTGTTCCTTTGGAATATTTTGAAAGATAAAAGCAAACTTTATCTTGAATTTGATTTGTTGCATATGAGTGGAGTACTTGTTCATATTAATTATGGACTATAGTAATCTCTCTCCAAAATGTTGGATATTGTGTTTATTTATTATTAATTTTAAAGACTCCAGAAAAAAATAATTAATTAAAAATAATTTCAAAAATAAAATCAAATTTCCACTAATCAAAATTTAAATGCTCATGCATGTTGATTCTGATTTTTTTTTTTAATTGACTTGGTATTTTTGGTTCAAATAAATTGGATTTTAAAGTAGACTTATTTTTAAAATGCACAAAATCTGTAATTTTTTATAAAATATAAGTCATCCATGTTTGAAGTCGATCACTTATCTCTTTTCAATTTTTAATGCTAAATAAAAAATAAAAACAAAAGAAACACGCCCAGTGGGACTCGAACCCACAATCGCCTGATTAGAAGTCAGGCGCCTTATCCATTAGGCCATGGGCGCTTTTTGTTCTTTTTACAAAAATTTATAGTTAAATAAATTGTTAACTTAATTCGTAGCTTTGTAAAAATTTTTGGCTTTTAAAAGAATTTGAAATTAAACTCTCAAAGTCTCACCTTACATCCTGTTGTTGAGTTCATTTTACCTTATTAATTTCTCATCATTAACTTGCTACCTCTTCTACTAGAAAATTTTTACCTCCTACCTTCATATTCAAAGTTTACAAGGGAGTAGCAAAAATTACACCAATTTAGAAGGGCAAACACCCTCATGGAATGCTAAATGAGGATCAACACATTTGACAATACATTTATTGAAAAAACTGTTTATTTCATGATAGCTATCATGTATGCTGCCGGAATAGAAGGTATGTCAGTATGTCCAAGCATAGTTCTTTATGTTATACATGTTTAAAACATGGACTTGGCAAACTGAAAACTTCTCATGAACATTAGATGCAAAATTAAATCTAAGCTTCAAGTTCAAGGATCTTCACGACTGATGCATCACCAAGCTTCTGGCAAACAACAACACGGTCATGTGGCTTAATAACACCTGAGGCCTTTCCATGATCTAAAGCAACCTTTAAGACTGATTCATTTGTGCCAGTTTTCGACTCTGCCTGCAAAACCAAGTATATGTTTGTTTTTCTAACTAGTAAAAGAAGCATTAAATCACTTCATGAGATTCATATGACTATTTTTGCTATATTTTGTTATTCCAGTTAACAGCATTTGAAGGAAATGTGACCCAATTATTGTGACACTGGAAATGGAAATACCCATAATTGTTTTTACCCTTCTCCAAAGAATGAAGAAGTGAGCATGACTCAAAAACTAGTATCTACCAAAAGTAAAGAAGTATTTAAAGCAGGGGTGTTATGGAAGAAAGGACGGGGATGGTGGATTCAAGGATTGTGGAGGGCCATATGCACATTGTATACCCAAACCAATGAAATAGCCTAGAAGAAAGAATTGTGGCTTTGTCATTTCAAATTCCAAATACTAAAGTTCTGCATCAACACGGTGCAAATCTAAAGCTCTTCAAACATGGCAGCATTTTTAGTGTAAAGAACAAATTAATTTCCTTCATTCTATGTTCTGAATTCTTTTGTGGACCAGCCCCAGGGGGACATTCAGGACATAAGATAAAATAAAGGGCAGATTGGTGTGTAAAGCTCCCACTATGCGTGGGGTCCAGGGAAGGGTCAGACACATTGGGTCTAGGCTGCATACACTAGACCCAGTGGGTCCCAACCCTTCTCCAGACCTGCGCATAGCGGGAGCTTTATGCACCAGGCTGCCTTTTTTTTAATCCTATGTTCTGAATGTCCCCCAAGGGCTGGTCCATCAGAGGCGTGACCACTGAATAGGCTGATGGATTAAAGGTTCAATTTTTCAGACAGGGTGAGTCTCCAGAGAATTAACTATATTCTGACTCTGAGCAATGGTGGATAAATGAAGCATCAGAATATCAAAACAATGGAGGAGTGAATTCAGAACCAGTAAAACACAGGCTATTGGAGTGTTGTTCAATGTTCTGTGTAGCTAATCAAATCTTATTTCGTCTTTACCATTTCCCTCTACAGATAGGGAACATCTCTAACAAGCATCAAATAAATCTTACCGGATGTCGAGGGTCTGCCAGCATGGGGAAAAGGCCTCTGACAATAAGGGATTGCCTTGCCTGCCACAATCATCCAAAGAAAAGAAAAAGTGATGAAGAGTCTTAATTTCAAGTTTTCAACTAAATAAGCAGCTATATTAGAGTGGAATTACAACAAGACTATTCAAAATAAAAATACTCAGCTAATCAGCAAAAGAAAGATGAAAAAACAGCATGTAGAGTGTTATATTCAATTAACAAAAAGAAAACCAACTGCTTCAAAGAAACCATGCATTTTAGAAAATTTTTGGGTTGTTTACTTGTTTTCTTTTCTTTTTCAGAACAATGGTTGGATATAGGTGTCAAATACTTGGAAAGTAATTTTGCAAATAGCTTGAAGAGTGTTGCATTCTTTAATGGATTTATTGTAAAAGCATTATGCAATGCAGTATGGTAATAAGTATCTAGAAGGTCAGAGACAAAGAAATTTTTCTTAGAACTCCTCTGCACCTAATTAAAACCATTAAAATATCAACAGACTCATCCACATGGAACCCATGAAAAATCTCATCAGTAGTATACCTCAAAAGCACCGGAGAAAGTCCAATGTAGTTGATTTGTCTTTAGCCGAGGGATGACAACAGATATCACAGGCAGGGTTGGCCTGTACTTTGCAATCAGCCTGCAATAGTACGTAATTGTTTGAAGTTACAATTAACCATGAATCAGATATCACAAAAGTACAAACATAATATTTGCACACCATGCAGGAAGATCAATATGCAAATTAGGGAATGGGTGCTGAGGAACAAAAGGATTAACATCAATCAAAAGCATTTGCATTAATTATAAGATAACAACAACAGACATTGTCATAGCCTCATGCTCACACACACACAAACCAATGCAGAGACAAAATACTAAACAAAACCTTGCAGCTCTTCCAGTTGAAGTGAAGCAAATAATTGCGGAGGCTTTCACCTTAATAGCCGCACGTACCTGTGGTACATTAAAGTCAATTATACTTCTGAGGGAACTTGGGAATTTGACTTCCAAAAAAACTTCAGTCAGGAAACAAATTTTACAAGGCAATAATCAGTAAAATGCAAAAGATTGGAAAGACAGAAATGAAACAGTTTAAAGGAGGAAGCATCAAAAGTGAGTACAGCTGAGGAAGCAATGGATTCCAGATGACTCATTGGTTCCCCAACATATTTGACAGTTTTCTTGAAATATAGGTCTTGATTGAATACTTTTTCCGCCTGCAGAAAGCAATTTAATTAAATAAGCATAGCAAGTTGGCAACATAATGGAATAATCTACTAAAATATCACAGCAACAAACATAGAAGTAATAATTTTGCTTTGTAATATTTATACTAAGGAACTTGCATTATCTATATCACTCAAATCCACCCAGATCCCATAAAGCATTGTTCTTTTCCTTTCTTCTTTTTGTTTAATAGCTTGAGCACTTGGAGGGGTCATGTTCATTACAACGGTCAGCATTGAGCTGATAGGAGTATGAATTCAAACCCTCACATTCTTACGTATACTTATGAGAAGACCAATAAACTGAGTTAGCTAGATAGATTGAACATTCATATAACATGTAAGAAACCTTTCTATAATCTGAGCCATACTGTTAGGACAGTGCTTAGATGAAAGAGATGAATATAGACAAGGGCAAATTCAACAGACAAAATATGTTCTTCCAACAAAGGTTAGGATGGTAGAAACAAGCAAAAACATCCACATTGGTGGTAAACTCACCTCTGCACAAATTTTTCCAACTGTAGAAACAGTCTCAACGGGGTATAGTCCCCGCAAGGTCTCTGCACCTAGAATTATTGCGTCACTCCCTGAATCAACCAGGTAGACAGAAAAATAAGATTCCAATTGATGCCTACTCTACATAAATCCATATCAGAATTCAGAAGTCATTTATGAAACAAGGCTTGAGGAGATAAGGAAATAGCAATAATATAATTAAGAAATTCAACCAAATTCACAAACAGTCACAGAAAAGAGAAAAAAAAAAAAAGAATTGTGTAAGAGAACTACAATTCACCGTCCAACACAGCATTTGCAACATCAGTTGCTTCAGCACGAGTAGGTCTTAGGTTGTCTGTCATACTGTCCACAACACGATTGACCACTGCAGGCTTTCCAACCATGTTGCACTTGTAAATAGCAGCTTTTTGAAACAGAAACACCTATGAACTCCAAATGGAATGATACCAAAAGATACTAGTTAACTTGCAGGTGCTTACATAGTCCCATAAATTAAAACAATGAAATATCCATTTCCTGATTACTGTAAATGTCTCCATTACTTGGATAGCAGTCTTATGGAGAATCCTCTTCAGATGTTGGGATGCAATGTCTTTCCTACAATTTACTAGCTTATATCTGACTAAAAAATCAGATGGGTGAATATATGCTTGCACTTAAGTAGTGACATCGGACAAATGAAAAACAGACTTGATACCTCCTAGCTATCAATAACACCATTAAGGCTTTTAACTAATGAGGATATAGTATCCAATATTTGTATTATTTGCACTTTTTGTATACTCTGCTCCTTGACATTTTATAAGATAGTTTGCAAGCAAAGAACGCATATAAATCCATGACCTAGATGGTCACACCCTGATAAATACTATTGTGATCAGAAACAAAAGCTAACCTTCTCTGTTGGGAGATCTATCCCCAAATTTCCTCGAGAAAGAATGATTCCATCTGCTTCTTGTAAGATCTCATCAAAATGTGTTAATCCCTACAAGAAGTTGATAAAAGACAAGGTTCGATTTCAAAATCATGTCTCGAGTACAAATCAAACGAGTGTTAAAAGCTGCCCGATTATACATCTGACCTCAATATTTTCGATCTTTGCAAAAATTTGAGTCCGGTTGAGCTCACCCAGTTTAGAAAGAAAAGCACGAGCCTGCACACAGCAATGTTGGAAGTGAAGGGGGAATTGAAAAGAAATTATTTCACACCAGCAACATTAAGATTTTAAGGAAGTCAGGATGATGGAGATGCAAATGGAGAAGCTGAAATAATGAAAAATATGAACTTCAAGCAGGAAATTTCTTACATGACGAATATCTTCTGCATGTCGGGTATAAGACAAAGAAAGGAAGTCTATGTTGTTTCGAACACCCCATGTGCTTATAACCTGATATTAGAACATTATGAATGCATTTACAAAAATCTCAACATGTACCTACAAAGCAGAAATATCATGCTGATCTTCTTCTTTTTTTTTTTTTTTGTAGTTGCATCAAAACAATCTTGTGGAGACAAAATGTTCATCATCTATCTAAAGTGAGTTTGTTTTGCAACTTAAGTGAAGTACAGGATAAGCATTTATTAATAATTCTACATTATCTAGGCCCATCATAAAAATGGATGCTACAAAAGATGGAATTCACAGCCAGAAGGATGACTTCAAGCAAAAAGATACACGGATATCATTTCCATTGGAGGTTCTCCTTGGGCAACATTTCAAGTGTAATAAACACAATCTCTCCAACAAAAATAATGGATTAATTCATCAGATAATTTAAACAAGCATTTGATAGAAATAGGAAACTTACCTCCTTATCCTTATCTGTTAAAGTGGGCATATCAATACGAATTTGAGAGACATGCAAGGTATACAATGGCCCAGACAAGGTAGCAGAATTCTTGATTAGGCAAACCACATCTTCACCACTCAACTCAGCAACCTGCATCATGGGACACACACCGCATTAATAGCCTTTAACTTTCGATACCCCTCCCACTTCCCATCCCCTAGGCAATATACTTTTCATTATTTCTAACTGGCTTTTTGG
The DNA here is from genome assembly GCF_047325235.1 of Durio zibethinus. Taxonomy (NCBI): domain Eukaryota; kingdom Viridiplantae; phylum Streptophyta; class Magnoliopsida; order Malvales; family Malvaceae; genus Durio; species Durio zibethinus. Next base: position 20,628,041 of record NC_143175.1, read on the forward strand.
TATAAGATCAACCTTACTTCAAATAGAAGAATAATTAGCAAGCAGATTAACCTGTGTCCTGCTCTAATAAAGTGTAAATAGCCAAGACATATGCCCAACATGGGATGTAAGTCAATATTCTGTCGGGTCAAAATGAGCCCAATAAGCCCATCCCTTTAACATTCCCTTACCTCTAACCACACGGAAGTAGTTTCATTTCCTGTAAACAGGTATTGGCCAATAAAGATAGTATCTCCCTTCTTGACTGCCTGAAAGGACCAAAAAAAACTTCAAAAATGAGAACAGAGTCGACTAGAATGGAAGGATTACTACCTTCTTTCTTATCATGATAAAATTTGGAGGAAGAGAGGATACAGAGAGAGAAACCAGAAGACAAAGACAAACTATTTGGAGATAATAAAGCCCCCACCACAATACAAATCCAAAAGGAAAATCACCTTCATGTGAAGTGATTAAAGAAATTCAGTTAACTGGTATCTGAAAAATGGATATAATGAACAAGAACATCCCCTTTATTAACATATAACCTGCAAGGACAAGAATTACGTGTACATGGAAATTTAAAGAATGCCACAGGACACCAAAGAGTTCACCCAAATGCTTTTTTTCCATTTACAGCCTCTTCACAAAAGATTCTTCACCTGGGCAAACCATTATGTTAAACTAGGTCCTATACATTTGAAACTTAAAACCAGTCAATTATTCGCTTCAAATATAATTTTATCTAGATTATTTAGCAGCAAATGAAGACTCTCAGAAAAGTGCCAAACCAAAACCATTCCTAATAATAAAATGTAAAAAAAACTAATGCAGAACAAATGCACAAGTTTTAGTTGAAAACTCCTTCAATCTATTGTAAGACATTGAAGTAAATGAAGATATGAGATGCAAAAGTGAGATAAATATCAGACTACAGACAGTCCATGAAAAATTACAGATCCCATTAAAAAATTGGTCACCTTAGACAGCCCATGAAAATTTATTGGTAGAAGATTAGAAGTAGCTTGTTTATCTTGATCTGGGGTGAGGATGACTTTTGTATCTGCCTCAAGGGAAATGGGTTGCTCCGTTTTGTTAACTACTTGCAATTCTGGACCTCCTGTGTCAAGCATAATCTGAAATAATAGACCAATATTGTAAGACTTACATTTCTGAAATCTACCAAGTAAAACAAAAAGAAGATCTCATTAAGGCTTGGATAAACCACCGTGTACACATATCAGGTAAAGGACCTTAATGGAGTAAAATAACAGTATGAATAATGAAGGAAACTAAGGTAAAAAGGAGGCTTACAGCACAGAGCTTCTTAGTACTCTTAACAGCTATCTTCAGATTTTCCAATGTCTGTTGGTGAAATTCACTATCACCCCATGAAAAATCGAACCTCGCCACTAAATAAAACAAATCACAATCACCTCAAAAGCACATGAAATCATATTCCACTAGCAAAACAAATAAACACATTACAAATGCATTGTTTCATTCGTCTCTATGAACAGACATGATTGCATCTAGAAATTAATCAATGCACTATAGCTGACATAGAAAACTAACTTTAACCGACTTCCCTGAACAAAAATACAGTTGAAAGGACTGAGATTTGATATAATGTTTGTCATCCACAGCCTAAGCAAACAAACCAATGTAAAACTAAAATTGCATTCTCAGACTATAATCACAAAAACTAACGTTACAAAAAAGGACATACCAGACATTCCAGACTTAAGACAGCCGGAAATTATTTCAACAGATCTCGACTTTGGACCGAGTGTCCCTACAATTTTCGTCATTGCAGGAAAGAAACTCTGCAAGTCACATTCAAACCAAAAATTAGTAATGTCATCCAAATTCTTCCAAAGATTTAAAAAAAAAAAGGAAAAATTTCCACTATTTATAGCAAAGTATTGTTAGCCTTGATCTTTTTTGTTCTTTGAAAACCCATTTGGCCAGATAATTTCAATACACTCTACACAAAAAAGATTTTTGTTTTTTTTTTTTTTTAAAATTTCTTCTTTTGATTTCTCTTCATTTTACTCAGCACCCAAAATTAGAAGATCGATGAACACCAAAAACAAAACTTTAAAAGAAAAAGAAAAGCTTTTAACATAAACAAAAAAATTTCGTGGTTTTCAGCAAGCAAAAAGACAAAACTTACGGGCTTAGGTGGCTCGAGAATGGAAGACATTCTTATGGGCTCTTCGAGAAGCAAGTGATTTGAATTCATTTTTTTCCTTGAAAAATTATATTCAAGAAAAAGAACACCAAGAAGAAAGTGAAGAAGAAAGCAAAAGCAAGAAACTGAAGAGAGTGAAGGAGACTTTTTGTTTTTTCTTTTTGAATTCAGATTTCATAGAGATTGAGTGACTTTTAATTTTCTTTTTCTCTTTCTACTTTTCCTTTGTCACCTTTTTATTACATGACAGAAAGTGACAATTTTTTTTATGAAATTTGAAAATTTTTTCGTAGATTTAATGTTTTTACGCGGCGAATTAACGCTGCATAAAAATTCCATGTGTCGAAGATAGCTCTAATATTTCCAACGTTTGATCTTGGATTTTGCTTGGATTCAGCCGACGAACCCTCCATAATTCAATAAAAAAGAGAAAATTCCCTATCATGCTTACTATATATAAACATCATCCGCCAAAAGAAAACAAGTGTATGAAGGTGACAAAAAGGAATTAAAAAAAAAAGTTTATTGAAGGGCTTGGGGATTTTTGGCCAAAAAAAAAAAAGTGAAGGGCTCATAATGTGCTTCTCAAGCTTTTTCAAACTTTCTTTTTTAAAGTTTAGGAGTTAAAACATAAAAAGCATGGTGAGGGTGGATATTTGTTGTAGATTATCAAAAATAATATATTTATACATAATAACTTAAATAAATAAAAAATATAGTAATATAAATATAAGTTATAATTTTTTATTATAATAAAAATAACTTTTCCAAATGAATATTTTAATAACAAAAAATTAATATATTTTTTCGATATCACATATATTAATATATAAAAATTAATGTGATGAATAATTCTTAAATTATAATAAATGTTTAATGTAATATTTAAATTTTAAAATTTTTAATATGATATTTGAATTATAAATTTATTAATTAAATAATATTTATTTTTAATATAATTAATTTCACATAATAACATATAATAGATAAATAATCATTTAAATACTGTATTACATAATGCAAATATGTAATAGATTTACGAGATAATCTTATAATTTTTTATTTATTATTATAACACACCTTTATAACAAAAATAACCCAACACAAAGTTAGAAGAACAGACTATTAAAAAGAACTTCAGAATAATTTCTTTTTCACTTAAAATTAGTCAAGTTTATTCTTAAAATAATTTAATGAAGATTAATTTTTAATTAAAATTAAGAAATTAAGATATAAATAACAATTATTAAGATAAAGATAACAGATTCAATTAATTTGTTAATATTAATTGAAAAAATAAGGCTTAAATATAAAAAATTCCTAAACTAGATTTAAATAATCGTCCAAACTTTTATCTTTTAATTATAATTAATTGAACTCTCAAATATTTATTTTTATTTAATTAAACTTTTAAATATTTATTATCATCAAATTAAGTCATTGATTGTAAAGACTTTTAATCAATTTTTGTTAAATTGATGATTCAATTAAATGAAAATAAGTTTTTGAGAGTTCAATTGATTATGATAAAATGATAAGAATTTAGATAATTTTTTTATTTTAATTCAAATAATTTTGTATATTTAAATAAAAAATAATCTTACAATGATCTAATTAACACCGTTGGACAAATGTGTTAATTGGTAATTGTTGTCTTGGTAACTTTTTAATTGCTTAAATTCATAGCACTAAATTCATATCCAAGTCTTCAAATTCAAGTCCAAGTCTTGGCTCAAATCGGAATTGGGCCTAGGGGCTCGATGTGAGAGTGAGAAACCCGACATGGCATGCCTGAGCAAACTCAAACCTTCTCCTGCTCTCAAGTCAACCTTAATACAATGTTTTTTTAAGTACTTAATCTATTTTAAAACTTCCTTAGAATATTATATATATAATTAAAAAAAAATTATGCATTTAAATTATTTTAAATTTAAAATTTTTAAATATTAATTTCAATCATATGTCAACTGATTTAAAGAATAATCGATAATCATAATACATGAGTTTGATCTAATAAAAATACGTATACCGCATGTAATTTTCACTTGTCATCAAACTTTTGTTTATGATGTTATTTTAGTTTAATTCTGATAAAATTTTATTTTTTATCATTTAAATTACATCTTAATTATTTTAAAATATATTATATTAATCTCTTCATTAATATTTTTTATCCATTAAATTGATACGAATTATATTCACATCACTAACTAGGGCTTCTTATAAATTTGGTGTAAGGCCCAATTTCCTTGGTAGCGTGGGTCTAATAAGTGATAACAATGCTGCTCTAGTAAGTTCCTTTTGGTACTAGAAATCTAACCGGATATTTGAGAATAGCACCCAATTGGCTATACAATTACGACTCATAAATTTCTTTGACCCTCCCTGCCTGGCTGCAAGGTACAATCCCCACGCTATTCCAACGACATCGATTTAGACAGGTACAAAACAAATTTCGTGAGTATTTTATTTTCATCTGTCATTCAACGACAACAAGACAGCAATTAATCTACGACGTACCAATCTAAGGGATAGCTGGTGTTTTTATGCTACTACAATATATTTAGATGAGTTCGGCGTCTAAGATTTTTTTCCTTTTTTTTTTTTTTTTAATTTGACAGCTTTAATCATTCATTCAAGAGGATATTGGTACTAACTGTTGTTCATAACATGAAATGAGTGATATGTGACATTTTTTTTTTCAATATGCGGACTTATTTGAGTAAAAATCATAAAATTGACGATTAAAATTGAAATGGTTTAGGGATTTAATTTATATTTTCGTTTTTTTGGATTATATTATGTAAAAATTTACAATTTTAATTAATCAATTCTACAGATATTTAATCATTGTTCTTCTCCTAGGCAGATTCGTTATATTGTTTGGCAGTGACCTCCGGAGGGTGTTGTCAAACTAAATGTGGATGCTGCAGCCAAAGCGAATCTAGATCTATTATCTGTAGAAGCTTACGTAGGGATAGTCAAGGTAGTTGGCTATTTGGTTTCACTAGGAGATTGGACGGGGCCCCTATTATTAAAGCCGAAATTATTGCTGTCTGGGTTGGTAGTTGGAATTTTAGCTGAAGGAATATCATTATTGTATCTAATTTAATGTTAGCTTTTCAAAAGATCTGTCAGCTACTAAACGACAATGACCCGCTCTATCAAGTGATTCATGAGTGCCAAAGTTTGATGAGTAAGGGATTGGAATTGTTCTTTCAAACAAGTGTATAGAGAAGTCAATTTCTATGTTGGTTTTTAGCTAGCTTGGCTTAGGACAAATAATTTGGAATTCAGTTGCTTCATTCTCCTCCAGATGGTTTACTTAAGTTTTTACAAGATGATCTTATAAATTTGTCCAAACCACGAGCCTATGCAGTGTAAAAGTCCGTAACCGCTCTTTCGTACCAAATATATACATATATATATTAATTAACAAATTAAACAAATTAATAAAATCAATAATGAAATTGAACAAACTTATGGATATGACAAGAATCAAACATGAGGGTTAAAGATAAGATGATAGAATCTCTTCAGACAGCACTTAATAATCATCATGCATGGAGATTCTTCTAATTACTTAGTGTGCTGAGTAAATTTGTCACTGAAAAACTGTTTATAAAGTGGCAAATTTTCTGTATTGACACTCCTAATCCCATTCAATTAGCTCATCAGCCCACCGTTGCTTCCTCTGACTGGAATTATAAAATGACGACTATAATTGTCTGTTTATGCCAGCTTTTCACGTCTTACTTTCCTCCTCGTGCTACAAACAAGTAGTCAAACATGTCTCTATTCCTGTTCAATTGGGATATATCAGGTTAAATGGGGATAGCTTCAATGAGTTAATACCAAAATAAAGCCAAGAAGTAGTTTCAGAATTGGCTTCTGAATCTGGACTTTAAGGGGTAGCTTGAGTTTAAGCTTGAAAAAAGTTGTCAGAAGGTGCATGTGTAATTCCAATAATAGGTGATTGCTTACCTGCTGTTTTGTTTGAAAATTTTGAAGTTCTTTGTTTTATACATTTGTTGGAATGAACTTTGACTATTTTTTCACACAAACTAATTGTATACACGTTTATTTGTTTACTTTGTCTCTATAGGAACTCTGAATTTGTCGTATACTATATGTGAAGGATCTGAGACAAGTTTGGTTTCCTGTTCATGAGGATCCCTTTGTTTTCTGTAGTTTGAAGTGCATACAGCAGTAGTCGTTGGAACTTTTTCCTCCTGGTTAATCTATTTCTGATAAGTGCTTGTTAGATTTTATTTATTTATTTATTTTGGCTAAGAAGTGCTTATTAGAATCTGTTTTGCTGCCAGAAATATTGAGATTCCGTGTCAAGTTTCACAGCAAAGTTTGGCAATGGGATTTCTGGATCTGTTTGTTGTGGCAGTGATGCCAGTTCTAGAAGTATTATTGGTAGCCGGTGTTGGCTTGTTTTTTGCTATGGATCGCATAAATCTCTTGGGGCCAGAGGCAAGGAACTACTTGAACAAAGTAAGTAAATACATCCCACCATCCGCAATATAATGTTGAAAAAACTTTTATATCAGTAAACAATATAAATGCCTAAAATGGCTAGAGTCTGGACGGACGTTGCTTCAATGCCTAATCATTTATTTGATTATCAGTTGCCTAAAATAGCAATATAGTATAACAATAGATTTTGACAGTGGCAGATCTATGATATTTTTTTGGAGATGTCCACTCATAACATATACAAAAAAAGTACATCGGATTTATCAATGTTTGTCATTTGCATTCGATTAATACATATAGTTACTACCATCCTTGAGGACTTCTATGAGTTGAGATATATTACCAATTCTATGCTTCTGATATGCAGATTGTATTCTATCTGTTTGCTCCTTCCCTTGTATTCAGCAACTTGGCAGAGACTATCACTTTCCAAAGTTTGGTTACTTTGTCAGTTCGAGTCCATACTTACTCTGTTTCTGCTGGTTTTTACTTGCTTTTTTCCAATCTCTGTCAAAATCATCTGCTGCTTATTCATTCTGTTTTTCATTTCTTCTAGGTGGTTCATGCCAGTGAATATTTTTCTAACATTCATTATTGGCTCAGTACTTGGTTGGATTCTAATAAAAATCACTAAAACTCCTGAACACATTCGAGGAATTGTCATCGGTTGTTGTTCTGCAGGTTTTATTTCCTTCCAAAGTTTCCTATTTCAAATTTCCCTTCCATTATAAAACATGTTACTTCAGTTTTCATCATGTGTTGGGAAATGTAACGTGCGTAGGAAACTTGGGAAACTTGCTTCTCATTATAGTTCCAGCTGTATGTGATGAGTCGAATAATCCATTTGGAGAATCTTGCTCTACATATGCTGAGACTTACGCTTCACTGTCTATGGCGGTATGGTCTTTGATTCTGATATTCATTTGAAAAGTATTTTAGTAGGCTTTATAAGAACAAAGTCATGTCTGATTTTTTTTTCTTTTTTTTTTTGGTACATTGCATATACAGATAGGAGCCATTTTTATATGGTCATACACATATCCTTTAGTGGGTGCTTATGCTAGTGAGAACATGGACCATAGCTCTTCTATCACCATCAACTCTTCCGAAGGGGCACCTGAAACATTTTCAAAAAGCAGCACGGAAGCACTACTACCTTCAAGGGATTGCAATGATTCCGAAGATTATTCAGGGCAAGGTGAACTGCCTCTAACCAACTCTGACGAGAGAACAAAGGTTTTTCCTGTTTCTGTTTTCGTATTTAGTAGTAGTCTTTATTCTGAGATTTCTTTTATTATCTAATTGAATTTTTGGTGATGCTATAGTAACTGCCATCATACTTTTCTTCCATCCCTTCAATGACAATCTTAACATTTTTGAGTAGGTGCCAATTGTGAAGAAGACTGTTCAGCGCATCAAAATTATTATGAGGAAGATCGACCTGAAAAAGGCGTTTGCACCATCAGCCATTGCAGCGGTATGCACCATGGTTACAACATCTGCTGCATTTGTTTCCCTGCACATTAATCTCCCAATATTAATTTTCTTTATCCCTTTCCGCTTTCAGGTTGTCGGGTTTATCGTCGGGACAATCACACCAATCAGAAAAGTACTAATTGGTGATAGTGCTCCTCTTCATGTAATTGATAATTCTGCATCTTTAATGGGGTATGTTCCATTCCAAATCTCTTTTGAATTTTGATGCATTGACCTTTATCTTTTCCACTAAAAAAGATTTTATATATGTAATTGGCTTGCAGGGAGGCAGGCATTCCATGTTTGACCTTGATAATGGGGGCAAACCTTCTCAAAGGTGACGAAAAACAGAAACATTTGAGCAGATAAAGACTACATATATAAAACTATCTAATAAACAATCTTGTTCTTGCAGGTCTGAAAAGATCAGAGGTGAGCCTGTGGGTAATTATAGGGATTATTGCAGTGAGGAACATATTCTTGCCTCTACTTGGGATTGGTGTTGTGAAAGCTGCATACCATTTCGGCTTGGTTGGATCAGATTCCTTGTATCAATTTGTTCTTATGCTTCAGTATGCTGTTCCATCGGCAATGAGTGTAGGTACGATGAACAACTACCATAAGATTTACTGTCCTGACCCCCTTCATTCACTCTTGACCAGCTATGGTTGAACCGCTTTAAATTATAGTCAAATTTACATCACCTTGAACCCGAACTTACCCCAGTTAGCTCGTACAGTTATCTTAATATATGACATCTAACAGCTAATAGGTTTAAATATCAAATCTCAATATCTGTAATTCCTTCTCATATCTTAGTTCACGCTCCCAAAAGAATCCTGAATCAAATATGTTTTTTATTGAACTCTAAAATATGTCATAAAATGAAAATATTGGGTTGCCTGTTGGGAGCATAATTAATCTTGGTTAATTGGTTTGAGGATATTTTGTTAAGTCTAACGAGCTTTCGTAGGTACAATGACGCAATTATTTCAGCGTGGTCAGGTTGAAACCTCTGTGATTATGCTATGGAGTTACGCTGTATCTTCAATCTCCCTCACTCTTTGGTCAACATTATTCATGTGGCTTCTGCCTTGATTTGTTGTTCAAATTCATTTTGTCTCCAGCTTTAGTAAAAAATCATGCCACCGTAAAAGTTCCATGAAGGTCAAAGCATTTACGAAGAGATTTTCTACAGAGCTCCAGACAATTTTTTTGTCTATCGACCTGACAAGGTTGTTTAATAACGTTGACGTGGAAACCTATGTAGACGAAAACATGTCGTTTATTGCAAGACCAAAAAAAAAAGAGATACATTTCTTAATTTACGTTTTTAAAGATCTTTTATTAGCTAAAGCCAAATAAAGCAATGCAGAAGGCCAAAGTTGCCTTCTTTGCAAACATTTACATGGTTTAGACTTTTTTTTTTATACTTTTATTATTTGTTTTCTGTTATTTATTTTTTACTTTTTGAAAAGCTTCTAATATAAAAAAAAAGGAGAAAGAATAATATATTATAATTAATTCAAAGCGGGAAAATTATTAAAATGTGACATTAACAATTATAATAATAATATAATCATGCATTTTGTCATAAAAAATTATATATTTCATGAATAATTTTTCAAAAAATTTCCTTCAATGATAAGCATTTATCTGATTTAAATTAAAACCAGGGTAGGTTGCCTTTGGATACAAAGAAAAAGCAAAAATTTATATATATATATATATATATATATATATAGAGAGAGAGAGAGAGAGAGAGAGAGAACAAAAAGAAGAGAATTTTAATTTACCTGATCAGCTGATGAGGAGAAAAAGCAAAAGAAAAGTGAAAATGGAGAGCCTTTCCATGGTTTGCATGTAATCATATATAAATGTAAATGCCTAAGTAGTGGGTTGTATTTAAATTGTGCAAAAACCTTCATAAGGAAAGAAAAAGGGGTTTTCTTCGTAAATGGCATGCCTACCATGAAAGAAATTTTAAATTGATTAGTACTAATACTAATTGAATTATTTTCAATTAGAATATTTCTTCACTACAGATATTTAAATTTTTAGTAGCGTTTTTTTTACATTTAACGGGATTTATAAACGTCACTAAATGATTTGTGACGTTTGCGAAAAACATCAGTCAGAGTGTTGGTTATACACGCGTCACAAAAAATAACAGTGTTTTCAAAAAAACGTCTCAATATTAGCAGTGTTTGTATTTGAAAACGCCGCTATTTTAATGGTATTTGTATATGAAAATACCTCTATATTAACGGTATTTGTATCTTTGAGATTCCGTTAATTTAATGACATTTTTATGAGAAAAATGCCGTTGTTTTGGTGGCATTTATATAAAAAAAAATACTACTATTTTAACGACGTTTTCTAGTAAGAATGTCGCTACTTTTAGTGGCGCTTTATGATACAAACGCTATTAAATTATTCATTTAGCGATATTCTTGAAAGCAAACATCATGAAATTAAAAAATGTACTTTTTTTTTTATTTTTATTAATATTTATTATTTTCATAAACGAGCTTAAATTCAGAAATCAAAATTAATATAAACTTAATTCATCTTCAAATATGAATATAATTAACACAAAATTTAATAATTAGTATAATAACATTCAAATATTTTTAATACATTAACAAAATAAAAATTAAAATATATGAAATTGATAACTGCATAGATTTTGAATGCTACCAATTGATGAAAAAAAATTTTCACTTTGGTCACTAGTGTGCTCAAGAACCTATTGAATAATATTTTACAAATTTTAACACTTCATTGTAAGCTTTTTTATATTAAAAAATATAAATATTTACTAAATATAATACCTGAGTTGGTGGACTATCGAGATCAACCTAAAAATTGTTGTTGCACAAAATTCATAAAATGCTCGAATCGATCATGCAATTGCTGAAATTTTGCACGCTCTTACTCCATTCTAGCATGTTCTTTTTCAATTTTGGCACGCTTTTATTCTCTTTCTGCTTCCATTTGCTGAAAACATTGTTGCATAGTTTGTAACTCCTCTTTCAATATTGAAATGTCTCACAAAAACTTACTTGCTGAGAATTTAAATTACTGAGAGCTATGTCCATAATAGGTAGATGGTGTTGGACCCAATCCAAAGCCTCGGACCCATCCATGCTTTTCTTTTCCAGCAACTTCTATGAATATTCGACTTTTCAATTCTTGCATATTGAGAGAACCATTAGATGCTACTTCAATCTTAGCAGCCATTTTCTCTTTCATTTTTTTCTGTAAATTTGTCATATATAACTATCAAGTTTAATGATTAATTGATAATATGTTAAAAAGAGTAAATATTTACTTTTTGTTAAAATAGATGTTACAAATTACCATAATTTTTTGTGTTTCGATATTCATGTAAGATCTGTCTTTTTTTGTGTGTGTTAAGCGAAAAGTTTTATACGTCTAATTTTATCAGCCATCTCATTCTTCTATACAAAAACATATGTTATTTGATAAGATACATATCAATCGCAACTTATTCATGCATATCAAGCCTGTCAATTAAGTATTAAAATTTTGAATAATTTAAATATCATGTATTTATATTTTGACCCCATAACAACATAATAATCTTAAACAAACGCAAACAATAAAAGTATTTTGGGCTTTCACACATATTGATCACGAAAATCAAATTCAATTATTTGGACAAATTTAATATCATGGATTGAAGCCATTCAATCTGTTGAAAGCCATCCAAAAGTTTAATTTATATATTTGCCTTTTATATGCAAAAATAGTCCCAAATAGACATAAATGATAACTTTTTCTCCCATATCAACTGTAAAAACCAAGTTCAATCAATCAGACAAGTTTAATATCAAGTATTGAAGCTATCTAATCTGTTAAAATACAACAATAACAACAAATGTGTACTTTTACCCAACTATACATAAACAATAACTTTTTCATACATATCATCCATGTCAACTAAGTTTAAAACTTTTGATAAGTTTAATATCATGTATTGAAACTATCAAAACTATTAAAATAGAATAATAACTGTTAATTTACATATTTACCTTTTAACGGTATAAAAAGTTCATTCATTGGAATAAGTTTAAAATCATAAACTTACTATTTCTTTTTGCTTACTTGCAAAACTTTTTGATCCACTTGTGTAGCTATATTTTTGTTGTTTTCTGCTACCAATCCTAATCTGTTCTCTTTCTTGTCATAAAAAATAATTACGTATATGATAGAAATATAAATATTACCAACTTAAAGCATAAAACACTTTCATCAGTTCATTCTACTATACAAAGTTATAAATTAGTACTTCTCTTTTTCTTGAGAATCAAAATCTAATTAATTGTTCATATTGTCACCTAATTACATTACGGGGTAGATTTTTCATCATCGCATCTACAGTAGTATTTTGATCGAAATATTTATTCTTCAAATTATGCTTATAATATTTTCATTTCTTTCCCAAAAACTTAAACACAAATGAAGTTTGTATTTGAAGTACAAATCTTGACTGTAATAATACAATAAGAAAAGTTTGAATAAGTAAACAAAATGTAAAATAATTATATTTTTATATGTAATTAATTATACTAATACCTTAATAAAGTTTAAAGCATCAGCCTTAACTTCTTCTGGAACTTTATGCCATGTTTCATAATGAATAGGTAATTTCATTCCATTACGGGCAAGCATGCCTAGAAATCCAGCCAATAGTTGAGCCTTTTCACCAATTGGTTGCCTATCAGAGTTTGCAAACACTACAATATACTTGTTCGAAGGTAGTGCAAACAATTTCTTCAAAGTTATTCGGCCTCTAGTCCTCCGTTGACCATTGTTATCAATTACAACAAATAAAAAATAAATTTGTAAAATGACAATACTTTTATCATTATACTCAAATTCTAAATATAGGGTATGTGATACCTGTATTCAAATTTAAAGCATAATCAATTGACGGGACACTATCTAAACCTGGACCTCCCGTATTACCATATCCAATATCAATTGAAAGGTTAGAAGTGACTGAGTTAGATCCGATAGTACGTTCATTCTCCTCCAAAGGATTTAGTCTATAGTCAATATCAACAGGTGCCGTAGACGGTTCTAAACTAATATCGCTGATATGTATTCCTTTCAACCTACTTCTCTACATTATAGCTTACCTACATCATAAAAGTGAATATAGAAAAGATATTAGTTAGAACATATATAAAGACATTGAGAAGTTAAAAAATCAAAACCTACGATATATAAAGAACATATCGATTTAATTAAATCAAAAGATAATGTATGATTTAGAATACAATAAATATACAATAATGAATGTGACTTTAATTACATACAATCATTTACTACATTATGTCTTAAACACTCGAATTACAAAATATAAATGCATCATTTCATGGTTCATAAATATCTTCGGTAACATTTTTGCAGACCCACTAAGCTTAGGTATTGGAGATATTTTCATCTAAGTTTTGTTCAGCAAAAGGATAACATTCAGTTCCACATTCAACTCATCTCTGGTATGTAACCCCATATCAAATAAGTCTCTAGGTATGTTTTAAAGAACAATAAACCAACCCAATTCTTTAGGATCTTCAGAGTAAAAAACTTGTTTGACTTGAGATGAAAAAATATAAGATTCATTGATGAGTTGTTGTCCAGTGTGAATTAATCGAAAAAGAATTCATAAGTGTAAATCCATACAGATCTTTCTTAATATCCTTTGTACTATTCACATTAACCCAATCATACTGAAATAAGATAATTTTTACTTACTATAATAATCCAACTCAATGATGTCATTAATTATGCCATAATAGTCAACATTTTCCTCTAAAGGTTTTGTGTCCTTAGCACTAGCATAGCTAATAATTGATGAAGTCACAATAACTCCTAAATTTTGTATACTTCTAAATCTCTCATGGGATTTAGTGTGAAATCTAAATCCATTGATGATGAAACTTTTGTATCATTTCACAATCTGGTTCGAACCTTGTGAAAAACACTTTAGCTCTTCACTAACAAGCCTTCCACTCTAAACCTATAAAAGTAGAATAAATATATATATGTTATTAATGTTAGTTATACCGTAAGCATTATATGTAGATTTCTCATAATGGAAAGTATGACATTACTTACAGTTGCTCCTAACCATTTATGAAAGTTTTCGACAAACAACTTATCAAGCTTTTGAGGGTTCGATCGTCGATAATGTGCATGAGCTCTTAAATTATTTCCATACTCACTACAAAGCATTATGATAAAGTATTAATAATAAAAAAAGACAATAAATTATGCTTAATGTAATGAATAATTTTTTTGCTAAAAAACTTACGTATGAAATGATTCAATTGAGTCATGATGAAAAAGAACATATCGATGTGCTTGTACCCAAGATTTATCATCTAACTCTACCATATCAGCTTTGCTTATTGGTTATCCAAAACTTTAAAAAAGATAACTGTAGGCAGAGTTAGTATGCTGCATACCAACATTTCTCGACGGTCTATTAAATTTCATTTCAATATCTTTCAGATAATGAGAACAAAATATCATACACTCTTCTGCTAAATATCCTTTAGCAATAAAACTTTTCGGATAGCATTTGTTGCGATAATAAGACTTTAACCTCCCTAAAAACTTATAGCATAAAACATTAGTCATACATCTTTTTAAGTAAAGTGGCTTGATCATCAATAAAAATGTAATCAATCTATTAACAAATAATACCTTTCGATAGGATACATCCATCGATAATAAATTGGCCCACTTACTTTTGCTTCATATGAAAGGTGGATAACTAAATGCATCATAATAATAAAGAAGTTTGGAGGGAAGATCTTCTTTAAATGGCATAAAGTAATCGAAGCTCAATCTTAAAATTTGTTAAGCTCTTTTACATTCATATATTTTTCACATAGAGATTTAAATATGTTACTCAATTCAATTACCATAGAAGTGACTTGCTTTGACATTGATGAACATAAAGTAATTAGAAGTAATTGTTGCATAAAAATATGATAATCATGTGACTTTAATGAAGAAAGTTTTTACTCCTTCAGATTCACACATCTTTTTATATTTGATGCATAGTCATCCGAAACTTTGACATTTTTCAAAACCTTGCTAAACATATCTTTTTCAACTTTAAAAATCTCAAAACAAACAGTAGGCAATTGATATTTGCCATTAAAAAGTAACTTCGAATGAAGGTTAGGATGAATTTTCATATCAACTAGGTCAAGCCGACTCTTTAAGTCATCATTAGATCTTCTATTCATATTAAGAATTGTCCCGATAAAATTTTTGCAAACATTATTCTCTATGTGCATCAAATCAAGGTTATGGCGTAATAAATTATATTTTCAATAAGGCAACTCAAAAATATACTTATTTTTTTTACAACTCAGACTCATTGGAGTCATCTTTTTTATTATCCTCTTCATCACTTTGAATATCAAGATTACCAACTTCAGTATCAGTAGCACTAATTTGCGTAATATGAAGTCAGACACCTTCAAAGATGTCCCTCATTCTTATCTTTGATGGAGTCATTTTTTCATAAGTAAAATTGATATCTTTTAACTTTGACAAGATATTAGACCCATTAATGGGTAAATATGATCTTTTCAACTCTTCAGTTTTATCAAAGAGATGTTTTAAAATCTAACTAGATAATTATCATCTAACTATCGATGATGTCCTATATAACAGAACTTCTTACCATTAGGTAACCAATTCGAATATGTTTGTGCAGCACAATATGAACAAGCATAATAACCTTTTGTACTCTAACCAAATAAATTCGCATAAGCAAAAAAAATCATTGATAGTCTATAATAAAGCAGCACACATATTGAAGTTCTCTTTTTTTTATGCATTATAGGTCTCAACTCTTTTTCATAAATGCTTTAACTCTTTAATAAGAGGTTGTAAGTAAATGTCTATATCATTATCCGAGCTTTTTTCTCCAAAAATTATCATAGACAATATAAATGACTATTGCTTCATAACAATCCATGGTGACAAAATTGTAAAAAATCAATACAACTGGTTAAGTACTATAAGAAGTACTCATCATTTTGAACGAATAGAATCCATTAGATGCTAGTCTAAGCATAATATTTTGAGGATCAGATGCAAAGTCTGAAAACTTAGAATGAAATGATTTCTATGCCAAAGAATCTGTATGATGCCTTAATGATCCATCATTCATCCATTTTTCATGATGTCACCTCATTGAATCTGTAATTTTAAAAGACATGAAGAGTCGTTGAAGTCTTGGTATTAATGAAAAATAGTATAAAATCTTAACAGGCTTCTTTTTGACACATAGCTCATCACCATCCTCATTTAACCTTTCATTGAGGTTTTTATCTACCTAATGAAAAATACCTCACAAATGATAATATTTTTTATTTTTTCTATCACCTCAATACAACAAGCAATCATTGGGATAACTATAAATTTTCTCATATCCGAAACCTAAATCTTCTATCATCTTCTTTGATTCCTTACAAAATTCAGAGATTTTTACAAAAGGAAACATTTCTTTCATAAACTCTAATAATAAAGTCAGAGAGTTTTTCATCCATCCACATAAGCATTTCAAGTGAAAAAGACGAATACAGAAAGATAACCTTGAATGTTTCGATCCTTCATAAAGTTCTTTATTCATATTTTCAAGCAACCTATAAAACTTTGATACTTCTTCTCTAGGTTGTTGGTCATGTACACCTATCCCAGGTTCACCAAATTCATTTATTTCAACATTGGATTGATTAAATCCTTCATTTTAGAGAGAAAGATTACAAAAATATTAATTATGAATGTTAAAAGCATCTCGTAACATGCCTTCAATGTTATCTACTATAAAAGAATTATGTTGGTGTTTGGGAGCCTTTGAAATTGAAGAAACTCTAGTGAAAGATCTTGACGGTACAGACTCTCTATGAAAATACCAATTAACATATCCCAAAAGAAATCTAATATAAATTAAATGTTTAAAAATAACTTGACATATTTATCACTCGATATTAGTACACTTCACACATGGGCATAATATCATATTATCTTCACTTGTATTCTCAAATGCACAATTAAAAAAAATTTTCACTCCATCTCTATACTCTTGACTTAATCTTGACTTTTACATCTAACTCTTATCCATTTAGTACTTGTTACATTATCAGACCAAATGTATATAAATAATTTATATGAAAATGAACATGTATAATACTTAAGTTTACTATATTCTAAACAAAAGATAATAATAAGACTAGTACTTACAGAAAATGAGAACTCCTTGTTGTGAAATAATTTATCAGCTACCTGATATTATGAATGTTAAAACTCTGTTGCTAACGTAGACAATACTTAAGAGTTTTGTAGTTGGGGTTAAAATAAGGTGAAATAAGATAGATTTTAAAGAAAATTATTTAAATAAAAAAATTATGAATTGTAAAAGCTGAAGAATTGTAAAAACTGATGAAATTTTTTTCTTTTATAGAAAATCAAAGAAAACCAAAGGAACATTCGGGCCAAACAACAATATCACTATCGGACAGCGAGAAAGGGATATACAAATGTGAAGTATGAGCTTGTATGTATTCGTACACTTATTTTATACTCATTAATAATTATTTATGAACATTCATTTCATACATTCTGATTTTTATATTACGATAATTTAATAAGAATCAGGAAGCTCTGGCATTATAGTTTTCAGATGAGATGTCTAAAAATAAGGATATCTACGAAAGGATGAATCCTTTACAGATGAAGCAACTACAAAAATGATAAAAAAGATTGTATGTATAACTACTTTTTTAATATCATATATGATTGGTATTGTGGTTGTATGCATGACATATACTAGTTTGTATAAATTTATTGTTACAGCCCATCTTATTATTGTCTTACAGGATGATTATGCTGTCAAAGTTAAATCTAGTGAACTGGCAACCCAATATGGTGAAGATCTATTATTTTTAGCATTAGGCGCTAAAAAAAGGCTTGATTGAGTTCATAGGGTTGGTAAATTTATCTTACCATCAAAGTTTTTTAGTAATCAACCCAAAACCCTGCGAATAAGAAATGCATAATATGAAATAATCATTTAGCAACAACAGCAACAAATTGATGACTAGTAGCAACACCTCAATGAACAATAGCAAAGACTTGCTGCTTTAGAGGCCGTGTTGCCAGCAATGTAGCATAGCTTGCTAGTAGGCCAGTCTAATAGCATCATCCCCGTAGGATAAGCTTTCGTTACAAATGAGGCAACAAACCCATTCTCCGCTATCACCCATAAAGTATGATTTTGTTTATAAGCTTAATATTATTTTGTTTATTATATTTATTGATTTAGTTTTAATACTTGTATTTCATTATATATTAAAGCAAAATGTTGGGACTCAGAGTATGACCCTTGCTCAGGCTACCATGGATGAGTTATCTAATTATTCGCTGTAGCATTTTTTCGGAGGAAATTTCATAACCATTGAGTCTGAGGAAAAGTTATTTGATAAACCATCATTTTCTTTCATTGGTGTGGATGAGGTTAAAGAATTTTGTGAACTGGATGAATTATCAATTGTTGAAATTGTTGCTTATATGAGGTTAGCTTATAAATACAAATATGCACATTCAATATGTATTAATCTATATTATAGTGTAATACTAACTAGCACTATTGATTATTATTGTATAGCTTCCTATATAGAGAGCTCAAAAGGAGACAGTTGACTAATAGTTTTAGATTCGTTGATCCCAATTTTATTAATGAGTAGAGTGACACAATTGTTTATCATGCTAATCATGTGATTGAATGCATGAAAAGATCGATTGATTATTATTTTCTCTCGTACAATGTGCAATAAGTTATATTCCAACCTTAATTATTCTAACTTTACCCAAATCTGATCTGATGCATAATTTGAGTATATTATTGTTATTATTTTGCAATTGTCATTGGGTGCTTACTGTGATTGACACCAAATCCTTAACATCATACTTACTTAATTCAGTTAATCTAATGACAATGCCTAACCCTGATATTCAAACTTTTATAAAGAGGTATTTCACTTTATTATATTATATATCTTTTGTTTCTTCATAAGTAATTTTATTTATGTATTAAGTAATTTTTTTTTCAATTTAGGGTAATATCTGCATTCAATAAGAAGATAAAAAAATCGAAATAGGTGTCATTACTGGTAAATATGAAATTTATTATTTTATGCTGAGTTTGTGTAGATAAATATTTCTTAAACCCATTCAATTTAATTTTCAGGTACCTCGTCAACCTGATAATACTGAATGTGAATATTATGTCTTTCATTTTATGCGAGAGATAGTTTATATGATTTTATGACTACATCATTCAAGATTAGTATAAATTTCATAAACTCGTTATATCTTCAAAAAAATAAAAAGCTAAATTATGTTCTCATTTATTAACATTTACTTCTGATTTTTTTTAGTGGCAGGGTAAAGAAAGCTTTACGGTAGAGGAATTGGATGAATTTCGTAAAGAATGGTGTGAGTATGTATTATCATTTATCAATGATGATAAACTTTGAAGTTAGACATTGTTGGTTGAATGTAAATATATAAGGAACAAATTATTGTAATGTTTTTAACATACCATGTTAAATGAAAAATTTAAGTTTGTAGATTGGGGTATTAGTTTAATATTTTTGGTATGCTTAATATGAATACACTATGTGTCCTTAATATATTACTGAGTACGATTATTTTAGAAAAATATATTAATATGGCAATGTTATCAATTTTAAATTCAGATGTGGTCAATTTATTGAAATACAACAATGTTCATTATGTAAATTTCAAAATGTAATTCGTAGTATCACATATATAAATCAAATGTTTTTTGTCATAAATATACAATTGACTTCAAATATTTTCTGGGCATAATCCTATAATTGACTTGACATATACGATATCAAAAATGTAATTTTTATGGGATTAATGAAGGCGTTTTTAGCAAAAAAAGCCTTGAATCATCCCTAACAAATTGTTATTGAAAATGTTTTTAACCAAAATCACCTTCAATAATCCTACATACAAAAATATTGTGTGGAATATTAAAGGTGTTTTGGGCAAAAAACACATTCAAGAATCCGTTTTAACTTTTTTGTATGGATTATTGAAGGCGTTTTAAAAAAAATATCGTATTCAATAATACCAAGTAAAAATTAATTGAATGGATTATTGAAGGTGCTTTCGGCCAAAAACGCATTCAATAATTCATTTCATATTTTGGTATGGATTATTAAGGACGTTTTTCTGTCAGAAATGCCTTGAATAATCTCTAACAAAATGTTATTGAAAGCATTTTTCAAAAAAATCACTTTCAATAATCCAACCATTCAAATTTATTGTGTGAAATATTAAAGACGTTTTGAGCCAAAAAATGCCTTTAAGAATCCGTTTTAACTTTTGTGTATAGATTGTTGAAGGCATTTTTGACAAAAATCACCTTTAATAATCCATACTAAAAATTTATTGATTGGATTATTAAAGGTGAGTTTGCCCAAAAATGACTTCAAGAATCGATTTCATATTTTTTCTATGGATTATTAAGGGTGTTTTTTTTGTCAAAAATACCTTCAATATTCTCTCCAAAATTTTTTGGAAAAATTGGTGAAGATGTTTTTGCTCAGAAAATACCTAGAGTAATCAATTACGAATAATCTGTGCAAAAAGCCAAAAAAATCTAAAGGGAGTGATCAAACCTACCACCTTATAATTAACATTTATACGATCCAAAATTTTTTATATGATATTTATTGAAGGCGTTTTTGACAAAAAACGCCTATAATAAACCTGTGAAATTTTTTGATGAAATTATTAAAAGCGTTTCTTGTTGAAAACACTTTCAATAATCGCATATATTTTTTTATGAGGGGATTATTGAAGGCGTTATATGCCAAAAATACCTTTAGTAATTTCCTATCAATTTTTTAACGGGATTATTCAAGGCATTTTAATCGATAAACGTCGTTAATATCAAGTTTTTGGTGACATTTATAAGTAATAATGTCACTATTTGAATATTTAATGATGTTTTGATAATAAATACCTTAAGTTTTATAAAAATACGAAAACGAACGATGTTTGTAAGTGAAACATTGTTACAAAACTACTATTAATCTTTTATTTTCTTCTAGTGATTTTAATAAATGCAAACATTTTCTTTATTCTTTCTATTTAGAACTTCAAAGGTTTTTTTTTTTTTTTTAAATTAGGCTACAGGAAGATGGAAACTCCAGCTCTTCCCCAATGCTATCGTCATCATTGGCATGGCTATGGCGACCGGCTGCGCAACAAAACTTAAGGAACCAATGGCTTCAACGGCTCTAACAAGTGTCGACAATCTGATCAGTGGTTGGTGTTGGTTCCAATCGTGGACAGAAGTAACCACGACAAAGTGGGCAATTCCTATCCTTAACCAGCCATTGATCTCTGCAAAGTTCATGTACTACAGATGTTTGCACTTAGAAAGAATCCTACAAGAATCCCCATCTCTGAACTCTTCCAAGCATATATCACAGTCGGTCGGTGCAATTTGATTCAGTTTCTTGTTCATTCTTGTACAGAACCATGATTGGCCTTGAAGTTTCGGCCTGCTGCTTCTGCGATGGCTGTCTTTGCATGGACTGATCGGTTACTTGATTGGATTAACTTAGATATGATAATTTTCGTATCTGTATTATATAAAATAATGATAATTTATATATTAGTATTGTACTTTATATAAAAATTATGTATAATAATTTATATAAATATAAAAATAAAAAATATATTTTTTATTTTATTAATTTATATATAATTTACTAAAATCTTAAATTATATCATTTTTTTTTATGTATTATTGTCAGTCTACTTTTACTTCTTGCTTTCAATATCTTTGGAAAGACACTTATAAATAATAATAGATGAAATAATAGTAATTAATTTGGTAAATTTTTTTGATTAAATGTTTATTAAGGATAATTAAATATTATTTTAAAAACCTTCATGTAATGCACTTTTTAATCTAATCATATTCTAATATTCAAAAAATAATATATTAATTACCAATTTTTATAAATATCACCTAGATTAATATCAATAAATCATTGAGTTAAAACATTTTCCATCTGAAATATTTATAGATAAACCTAGGACAAACATCGGTAAAAAGAGCCGCTGAAAAAATTAGTATTTTTTTAATCAAAATTTTCTTCAAAATTTATTAAAGTAAAAAATAATAATAATAAAAAAAACTCCCATCAAAAAATTCAAAAAGAAATACAGCAAGCACGTGCAATGAGCACGTGACCTCTCTGCTTTCTCCGCCGATACATTGAATAAAGAAACGCCTGCTGGCTGGAGTTAGAAACAAGTCCAATGGCGGAAGCAAAGAACAAAGAAACTCCAAGCAAAAATGAAAATCCTTTAGAACTCAAAAATATTTTCTTAATGTTACCCAAAATAGAGCTGAAAATTCCTTTCTTTAACCAGCACCCAAAAAAACAAGAGGCTTTGGTTAAAAAAGAGGAAGAAATTGAAATTCCAAAACCACCATCTTTATTTATGGGACACCGCCAGAAACTTCCACCGCCATTGGAATTTGAAGCGGAGGAGTGCCTTGGGAGGTCTTCTAATCCTATTGTTCTCTGGCAGGTATACTGTTTTTCTTATAATTTCTTTTTCTGTTTTTGGGTATGATAGGTAACTAAAAATATAGTTAAAAGAAGCAAACTTTGGTTGGTTTTGTCAATTATAATCTTTTTATTCAGATTAATTTGAGTATGATTAGCGCTATCCTTGTATAATTCTTCAATAAATTGTCAGTGAACCGTTACAGTAACATATTGACAGTGTATTGAATATAAACTCTTATATCATATCGGAAGGAGTTTTTTGTAGAGTGTGGCTGCGATTATTTGCCAATGTATGTAGGAAATCTGTGTTAGTCGGACCCAGGGGTGAGTTTCCAACATGGGTAATCCCAGTTTTTTCACATATTTAGAGGATCAGATTTCCATATCCATGTCCGCGGGATATGTGTCAGACATACTTGGGTACTTAAAGGAAAATGAAAAGTCCAACTTTGGTTGACATTGTTATTATGTTCCATCACAAAAAGGAGTAGTTTTAGGGACACCTTCTGGAGATATATTGTCGTGATATATTCTGAATCTTTTAATAGTTTCAACAGTATAACTATAATAAATAATTGAGGTTGAAAACTGTAGTCCTAGAACCTTATTAGTTTGTAATGCATCCTGGAAAGAGCCTTTATCTATGACTTTCATTGAGTTGAATTGTTAGACATATTCTTCCGGAGCTGTTAAGATTTATGGATCAAAATGGTTTTGTCAATGGTTTGTTGCAAATGTGGTTTGATGCAGAATATAAGTAAATTATTTCAACAAAATTCATTAAAGCCGTAGCTTAAACTGTTGGGGCAAGACAAATTTCTTCTAAGTTTGTTATGATGGAAGTGGAGTGAGTAAATGATGTCAATTTTGTGAAATCATGGTGAACGTGTTTCAGGAAGATTGATTTACTATAAACAGGAAGATTTAGAATGAATAGTATGTCCACCTAATTCCTTTAGTTTGCTTATGATGGGTGTTGCGGATGGTAGATTGTTCTGTCTTAGAAGAAAGAGGTAATATTAATGTTACCTTCTGGATGACAGATTATTGAGAAAATGATTGGCTTCTCAATATAAGATTGAATAAAGCATTTTTGTAACTTCATCGGTAAATGTGTTTGATTAGGACCAGATTGGTTTTGACAGGCTTAGAGAATGTTGGTTTTTTTTTTCACTTGAAACTTGTTACTGGTAAAAATTTATGCTAGCTGCTTCTGTAGTCATTCAGATAAAAAACTTAGTGATTTAGTTATTACGAGTAAATAAATAACTAAATGTGTTTAGGTTTTTTGGCTTTTGCCATAGGTAGCCTTTTTTTTCCTAAACACTTGGTAAGCAGGAGTTTTTTTCCATATGTTACTTTTACACAGTTATGTAATCAATAGTGGTAGTATTCTGGTTATGGCTGAGAAGGTGATTGTATATTTTTATGTTTTTTTGATAACATATAAACCAATGGAATATTGATAACATTTCATGATTGGTAAACACAATAAAGGCTAACAAGCAGCATTTTATTTGTTTGTAAAAAGAAATGGCTAACTTATGTAATTTCTCTTCCAAAGAAATGGCTTGTTCTACTTGTAAGAAGTTTCAAGTATGATTCATTTTGATTTTCCGAGTTGTCAGGGTGTGACATCTAAGTTGGTTTTAGCTACACAGAAGATCTAATGTGACCACACCCCCCCTCTGATCCCATGGGCCAAAGCATCCCTTCCCTTCCGCCATTTCTTTTGGAAGTGTTGTAGTATTATTGATTATTGTAGATTTATTTGGCTGTTGGTGTTGGGGGTTTCTACTAAACATGAACACATTGTTTTATCCTTCATTTGGTTTTTGCTAGTCCAATTAGTTAATTTTTGCTGTCAGGTTTATGCCATTGGTGGTTTCTTTTTAGCAAAATGGATTTGGGCAAGATGGAAGGAAAGGAAGGATATGGGAGCCAAGAAAGAATCATCCGATGATGAGCAGCCTCCTGCTGATGATAACTCTCAATAGATATGACTATCTCTAGAGTTTGTTTTATCAGACAAGTTGCATTCTAGACTTAAAGAGTTATGGTAAACAGAGAGCTCATCCTCCTTTCTCTACCTAATTCTCATCAATCAGTGTCCAAGTTTTTGAAGTTACTCCTTGATTTGCTTTTGCTGCATCTTATACATTTTTAAATTACCATCATTATTACAATTCCATGACCCTTTGAATCTAAACAAAGAAAAAGGAAATACATTTGTATGCAATATATGACCATGGCTGCTGTATCTTGGCCTTGGCCTTTTTCAGGGGACTCTTAAGTCTTAACATTGAAACCAGCTTAAATAGCTTTGATTTGAGTTTTTAACTATTGTGTGGGAATGTGGGCGAAGTTGATGAGACCCATTATTCTGGTATTAGATGAAGAAAACCACTCAAATTAAATAAGTCTCACATGACAATGCCACAATTGGAAAAAAAAAAAATCCATTTAATTATTTTAGATTAAATTAATATATGTCAGAGTTTTTTTTTTTTTTTCAAAAGAAGAGGTTAAATGGTAAAAAATGTCTTTAAGAACTTAATACTTTATTATAATCAATCAAAGTTTTAATATTTTATTATGATTTAATTAAATTTTTAAATAAATAAAATCTAATCACGTGATAAAATTAAATCAATTAATTTTTAAATTATAGTTAATTAAATTTTTAGAGGGATCATAAAAAGGAATAGAGAAAATAAAAAAACAAAAAAAAATATTTTATATAATTTATATATATATTAATTACCTCATGTTGTAAAATGTTATTTATTTTATTGATATCATATGAAATTTTGTCATAATTGATAAAAAAATTAAAAATTTTAACTTTTTCATTTAAATAAAAATTTAATTGAATATAAATAAATATTAAAAAATTGATTAATTATAATAAAAATAAACTTAAACCTTAAAATTTATTACTTATTAGTGCATTTTTAATTTTTTAAATTTAATTTAATGTTCAGTTATAATTTTCAACTCTTAATAGGTGTAATTAAATTCTTCTTTTATTTATTAACAAAAAAAAATAAATATTTATTAAAACCAGGTAACAATGAAAAAGGTTAAAGCCGGACGTTTCTCCATTTTTGACGGAACCGTTACCACTTCGTCATGGAATTTCCAGGACCAAAAACCTCACTTCTTCATCTAACTTTTAACGACGTCGTTTCTCTAACTCACCCAAACATGTCCTCCCAGGAAAACTTCTCTCACCACTCCTCACGCGCCTCGCGCGAGAGACCATCATTCCCCAACCGAAAATTCCGTAACCCCCGGAGGAGAAGACGGATTCTTCTACCCTGAATTCGAATACGAAAGCGAGGAACCATATTCCTGCATTCACTCCAGAGATACATCTGCAACATAAATGTGATGGTAGCGTACTATTAATAGATCCCAAGGCATCACATTTTAGAGTTGGAATCCCCCACTCCGCCCGGGCCCTTTTTCTTTTCACGCCTGTTCTGACGATGCCATTTACAATGTTATTAGAGGAAAGCCAGGAAGCCTTAGGATAAGATGTTATTTAACGTATTTGTAAGGCTTGGTTTTAGTACCGTTTGAGAGAGTGAAATGGAAGATCCATTCTTCACTTACTTTGGTAACAACATGGCTCATTTGAGACATTCAACTAGACTTGACTCAGCTTGCATGCAACAACAACAAAAAAATAATAATAATAATAAACGCAGAGAATAACAGCTTTAACAATGCGAGAGAGTAAGAATGTATGATGATCAAGCTAAGGAACTTTTACTAGTGAATTGCGTGAAAGTCAGTCACTGAGTCAGTCGGTCAGTGCATCGATTATGGGGCGACATTGCTGGAAATAAAGTCTCAAAAATCTGTACACAAATCTTATTTTTGAGCAAGAAAAGAATGGCCGAGTAATAGCTATACTGAAAGCACCTATCTAAAAAGGGTACCAAGAACTGAACCAGCATTAACTGCGTCACCTCTTGAATGTAAAATTTCTTGCTTCTTTCCTCCAGCGTATCTAAACTAGAAGAGAACAATCGACTCTACATTTTCTGTACAACATACCCCGAGACCCATTCAAAAAGCTAGGGTCAGTATATCTTTATGCCCCACCTCCAGGCCTGCTTCTGAGAAGAGAGAAAAAATTTCCAGTTTCTTGCACCAAATCTAATTATTGAGGCCAAAACTGATTATAGACCTCAACTCAGCTATAAATCCAAATTTTCATTCAGACTGAAAATATTCTTCATTAATAGAAAGCCGGTCAAATGCATCAAAATCTGCCGTCAGTCCAACATACTGACTACCAAGCTGAGCACAAGCAGCATCTGGCCACCGACAGCCCCCATCACGTGTACGCAAAGGACACAAAGTTTCACATACTCGACCAAGTGGATTGCCGGAAACAACATCATCTGCCACAGCTGTAATCGAAAGGGATAAATCTGATTTGTCATCACGTCCCATCGTACCATCAGATTCTCTTCTAGGAGGAGAATGCATTAATTTTTGTGAAGTTTCTTTTGGATTGCTTTCAACATCAACAGTACAAATACCGCTACTTGTAAAGTCAACCCTGCACCCCAGCGACTGCATGGCTCGCTTTATGGCTGCACTTTCCTTGCTGGCTCTCTTGGCCAAGTTCATTGCTGAGCTGCTGACCTGTTTCTCATTTCGTAACTCTGCATTCAATGTTTCCATGGCCACCGAGTATTCTTTAGCTTTCATTTCAGCTGCTTCTTTAGCCTGTTAGTATTGCAACACCCAATAAATATTTCGGAAATACCTCATGCTTAGCAAATACTGTTACCTGCTTCTAATCTATCCAGTGCACCATGTCTAATTAACCAGAGTTAAGGATTAGCGGCCCAAAATTGTAAGATTTAATACCTTTCGCATTTCAGAAAACTTTATAGCCATGTTCCTGCATTCAGCATCGAGCTCACCAGCTTGGGATTCAGAAAGACAAGCCCAACGAAGATGGAATTGAGGCCAAAGTGTTGGGGCTAAAGCGGCTGCTGGAGGTAAAAGTGGCTCATTATGTTTAAGTGGATCATAGAAGAGGTTATAATGGGCATGGGGACTTCCCTCCGAAGAACGCAGATAAGCCAGATAGGCCCACAAGCAACCACAAGCTTCATAGACACCACATTGTTGTCTCTCCTTCTCACTGAATTAAAAAAAAAAAAATTACTGGAGAAATTAGAAAGAGGCTTCGGGAAATTTGAAGGGAAAGAAGAAAGGAAATCATTTCTTTTTGATTCCACAAGGTCATCTTCAAAAATTTAAAACTTCCTTCATGTACTATTGCAGCTACCTCAGTTGTACAATATCACAGTTTTTGGACTACTAACCAGTGAAGGATATAATTCTAGGTTCAACAAAATTATATGAAACAACATATCATACTATAAGCTTTGTTCCACATTTCTGCAAGCTTATAAATCTTCTGATCTTGCAACAATAAACACATTGATTCCAGAATAAAGATGGTCATAAGTGTTAAGCACAAATATTCTGCTATTTTCCTATAGAAACACCGAAATAATGAAAAGAAGGCAATATAATTTTAGATGAAGGATAGAGGTGCAGATGACTAGTTTTCTCAACATCATGTGTAATGAACCCAATGTAATCTCAGAAGCAAAGTGCATATGTTTGAAGTAAGCCCATGTTTGATAATATGTTAGCTCTGTCTTGGTGTATAAGTAAATTTTAAATTTTTATAAGGTAACATGCTACAATTCTCAGATTCATCATAAAGCAAAACTTAAGTTGGCATATGCAGGTTAATGCTGCTGATAGGGAAATTACCTGTTACACAAGAAATTTCCAAAACGACAAGAAAGCACACAATCCAAGAAATCCACCAGGAAAGTCTGAACCACCATAAAGTAAGAATGTAAAGAGTAACACAAAAGAAACAGCCATGTCAACCTCATGAAACAAAAAAATTTACTACGTGATACAGACAAGAAATGCATGTCCTGCATAAAAATAAGATACATACTGAGGAGAACTCGAAAGCAAAAGGATAAATCCTTAACAATTGTGAAACACAATCAACCCACTGCAAAACAACCAGATTGTCCAATCAGATCAGGTAAAATATAAGTCTTATAAAACACAACTTTTCATAACATATAACAACTCAAATTTATAAATGAACTGAATTATCCTGTTTAATCATTGATATCAGAAAAATAAAACATTTATTATTTGGGTAAAATCCAAGCCCCAAAAGATTTTACTGAAAATACATTTAACACCCGATTAGTTTGGAAAACCATTTTGCTTCCCCCCCCCCCCCCCCTCCCCAAACAAAAAATAAAATAATGGCATTAAAAATACATTAAACACAACATCTCTTTTTCAGCATATTCCATCAGCCTTTTAATGGCCATTTCACATTGTTTCTATTTGAGGACAAAGGATATCTTTCATACCAATGGAGAGTAAGTGTATTCCAAAACCTCAAGAGGATCATAATAATCTTCCCTTATAATTTTAGCAATCCATTAACTGTGAAATTTAACAAACTACAAAGAAATGCTACTTCATTGACAGAATAACCATAAAAAAATGTCAGCACCTGCAAGAATATGGGGGAATAATTGTTCTGCGCATGAGATGAATTAGAAGCTTGAGGTGTGAATGATCCTGAAGATTGGCGCATTGGTGATGATGAAAAACTTCCAGTAGAAGATTGTCTGGTTAATTCAAACGAAGTTCCAGATATGCTGGGCATTCCAACACGATCTGAAAATGGGTGCCCAAAAGCTAGCCAATCTTTTTCAACAAGTGCCTGCATCAAGACAAAATAGTCCAGAACTTAAGAGGAATCTAGGTACATGGTTATTCCAAGTTCGCAGGGCACTGAAAAACTATCAGCACCTCATGTGGATGTGACCAAGTGAAATTAAACTGCAAGAACACGTTTTGGGGGTTGTGTGTACATGAAACTTGTTGATCTCAAAACTAATACCAAACATGTGAAGTCTCACAGAGAAAAAGTGAACCAGGGAAAGGTACAAGTAAAACCTAGTACATAATAAGCAGTTTGTGCTGTAATGCTATGAATAAGAGATGGGTTTAAGAAATGGAAAATGCAAAAACAAGAACCTTGGTTGTTGGTTGACAAGAAGATCCTTGTTCAGAAAAATACCTGAAAACCTGTGAACGTCCGGTAATATGGATCAAGCATGAGGTTTGCAAGTGAAACCAGCTGACTTGTTCTATCCCATCCATCACTGTACAATAAAACAGCCCAGACACAAGTAAAACACCAGAATAGAGGATAACTAAATAAACAAGCTAGGTGTCATGCATATTTGAATGTAAAAATTAAAAAAAGAAAAAAGAGAGAAAAAGAATAGGTAAATAACAATTGTAATGTCAGTCACATCATTTACTGGTAGATGCAGTTGTCGGCATGAGGGAGGAGATTTAAAAGTTGCAACAAATTTTTTTTTTTTTTTTTGGGGTGGGGGGAGAGGAGAGGGAGGGAATGGGGCATGGACCTATGAGGAGAGAAGGCTAGATTTTTTTTTTTTTAATCTTTTTCCTTTATTTATTTTCTAAGATAGAATGGATCTGAATTGCATTTTATATCACAATCAAATTTAGCCTTGAGGTTTCTACTGAGCTGAGGATTGGATAACTAGACAGCTTTTCACATGTTTTCTTTTCTTTTCTCATTTTTAACAATTTCAGATTTCAGTTCAGCCAACTCTGTGCTGTTAAACAAATTCATGTGAATAGCCTCAATCAAACCAAATTGAAAAGTTAAATGAGTTGATTGCATCAAATAACAGTTGTAAAGCCCATTTCACATAGTTCATATTGAGGGTCATCTAATGATTTCCACCGTGTTTTGATTGAAGTTCGTTAAGGAAAGGATATGTAATTACCTTGTTTGGATAGCTAACATGAGTATAAGAAACGAAAGGGAGTGATTGTGAAAAACCTTGGTTTTGGTTTAAGGAGGGAAAGGAAAGGAAAGGATATATTCTAATAAACTTTTCCAATTATATTCTTTCTAAATAAAATATTTCACCTATCACGTGATTGATCTTTGAGATTAATTATTTTAAATAAATTTGAAATTGAAAGAAAAGAAAAAGAACTTCAATTAAGGACATGTAATTTTTTCTCAATAAATTTTTCTTTTGGAATTGTTTGTGCACAACTATACTTTTTTGGCATTAGCTAAAGAGAAAATTCAAGAATATGAATATCGCTTATTAAGATACAATCTTACAAGTCCTATTTTTTCTTACAAGTTTAACAAGCTCCATTGTTGGCATTATTTCCCAATATTTTGTGTTTCTTTAAGTTCATTTTATCATGATTTGTGAATTAATAATAAAATGGAAAGAAAATTTTCAAGTCCCAAGCATAAATAAGAAAATCAAGACAATAAATCAATAGAAGCTGCAGTTTTTGGCTAAAAAAAAGTAGTTGATGAAGTGCTGCAAGAGGATTTGAATGCTACGGAGATGGCCGGGTTTCAGAACTATAAAGGTTTTATTTGAAATTTAAAGAATGCAATAAGGTATAGCAGTCATTTCACGTTTTAAAATTTTTATTCCTTTCCCCACTTTTCCCCTGATTTGGGGTAATTTGAAAGTGGGCATTTGAGTGGGAACTGAAGGGGGTACAGCAACCTCTCCCTTTCCTTTATTTTAATTCAGGCATACCCAAAAAGGGGGAGGAATTCCCCCCTTTCCCTCCTTTC
Organism: Durio zibethinus; assembly: GCF_047325235.1. Lineage (NCBI taxonomy): Eukaryota > Viridiplantae > Streptophyta > Magnoliopsida > Malvales > Malvaceae > Durio > Durio zibethinus. Next base: position 20,659,596 of record NC_143175.1, read on the forward strand.
CTTTCCTTACCCTTACCCCAATTCAAACATGCTGTTAGACCTGCATACCTTTTGGTAAAACTTTCTAATGCAAAAAATTTTGACTCAATGTCTTCTAAAACCATGCCAATACAAGAATATCCTGTGCAGATGAATAAAAACTCCTGTACATCTGACACTTTGAATCTAAGACCCGGTTCAGTAAAGTGACACAGGTTTCCCCAATTAAACAATGATGTATAAGCAAGAATAATTTGACCTTATGAGTGAACAAAAAGACCCATTTACTTGCTCAAGTGTGACCACTGAGTTACAAAGTTTATAGTAAATGGCATAGAAACAAGTCTTGCGAAAGAGACTGGAGAGAATTATTCTATCCTCAAATCAACTTAAAAAATTAAAAAAGAAAACACTTAAATGCAACAAAGAATCGAAGTGATCAATAGATGAATGTATAAGATTAAAAGAATTCTGACCTGCAATGCACAAGCACTGATGCTGATTCCAATGCAACATGTGCAGCAATCCAAGCTGAACCAGCCAAGACACTTTGAACATGTATTAACCAACCACTGTCACCGAGGGTTGATACTGAAGCAGACATGCTGCTGAGATTTCCCCCACCCCAAGTCCAACCGCCATGTCTCTGCAAGTTAAAATTGCAATAGATTAGATGTTAACCATAGTACTGTTACACTTCAACATAGTCGACAAAACTATATTAAACTTCAAATGAAATTCTTGTCAACATATATGCTTGATAAATACTAACTTCTGAGGCCCTAAAACCGCTGAATGACCAGTAGACACTGGGAATGACCTAGCAAACTAACAGATTCATATTCAAAATACTACAAACTACAGCTCAACACAATGAATCATTGAATAGATCCATTCCTAAAAAGGGGAAATCAAGTTTAGAATATAATAGTATACCCTTGGAATTTAGATAAAGGGATTATCAGCTAGCTTTTTATTGATGAAAAAAAAAATTGCTAGTCTATATGATTTCTTTAGCAAGAAGGTCTATGCACATTAATGCTTTTACAAATTTTTGCCAACATAATGCACCAAATATCATCATATTCTCTCGAAATCCACTTCCAGTCTGAAAAGATTTTGTTGATGCATGTTAACAATAGTAATTGATCAAGATCTTCGTAGGAATAGGACTGTAGGACTAACCAAGAATGATGACATTCCATCTGATGATGCAGCACCATGAGTATCCAAATAGTCTCTAAGCCGTGCAAAACTTTCTCTCATCGCATGTATGTTGTCTATCCCAAAGAAAACTATCTGACAAGGAGGATAAAAGAAAATGAGGTCACTAAAAACTATAATGCCAAATTTCATGAGCCACAGATGCATAACTTCCTAGCTCAAACCTTAGACAGACCTCAGATTGAAAATAATTTGAAGATGACTCCGAGCCCCCTCCCATTGCTCCATTTGCCAATGCATTTTTTCTAGGTCTCGCATCAGCAATATATAGCTTCCTGAATTGGCAAAAAGAATAATATGAAAATAAAGGTAACTCCGCGGTTCCTATAAGAACATCACTTTCATCCTATTTAACTAACAGCAAAATAGAAACACAACATTAAAAGTTGAAAAATTATGTACATTATTAAGGCATTTCCAACAAAATAAAAGAAACTGGTTCCTCAAAAACAATGAGAAGCTTTTTCTGTGAGCAAGCTCCCATGTGATGATGAAATGAGCTCATCATTGTAAAATCTGGTGGAATGTAAAATACATAACCACATTTTAATTTGATAATTGATATGCAACTCTTATTCCAGGAGCAGCTTAAAATTAGGAAGTAGATGCTGATACTTATGATAAGGAAAAACAACCTATGAAATCATACAAGAATGAACAAAAAGGAATACCTCCTTGAACCCTTTTCATCAACAAGTTGAGTGCAAAGTTCAGCAACCAACTTTTCATCAGTATTGCTACAGCAGAATCATAAAAAGGACTAATCAGATGCTCCATATTCTGAGCCTCGAAAGAAAAACAAATAATATGTTTGCCACTGACATCATTTTTATCTGGCATCATTTTCTTATGAAACTTTATTATGCAATATATATATATATATATATAAATATCAAATTTATTTTTCACCAAAGGGCTTTGGGATTAATTGAGAACTTAGGAATACCTCCTCATATTCATCATAAGACCAACTAAAGGTTGTGATGAACGTGCAAGAACTCCTCCAGTTCCTGTTATTCACAGTGCATACCACAAAGTAAGTACAGACATATATCATTGAAAAAAAAAAAAAACAGACACACACACACACAATATTAAATCTGTTGCGTACCAGGGTGACACCAAGAAATTACAGGTATCCTACACCTTGCACGAAAAGTTGAAGCTTGGATCACTTCTTCATCACTAGCATTAGTAACCATGCATAAAAATTAGTTCCTTAGCTCTAGCAAAAATATGAAATCAGCCTTATCCACAATTGATGTGATTCAAAAGTGAAAATGAGGAAAGAACTGGATCTAATTTCTTTTTCCTTCTTCCTCTCACTATCTCAAAAGATCTCAATGTCTTACCTAATATTTTTTGGAACAATCAATGCAAATGGATAACTCTGGCACATTGTATAGTTGGAATTTGTATCACTTATTCTCCACAAATCATTAGACAATGCAAATGACCCATCTTCAATCATACTCATTGATGCACGATGGAAGCCTTTTCCAAGAAGGCGAAAGTACTCATTCAGTAATCGCACCTTTGGGTTTGGGTTACTGAATTTGGAAGGTCCACAAGTAAATGCATAAAGATCCCAAATTCTAGCTGGGTTTGTACATCTTGATAATGCATCAAATATAACACGTCTCTACATGGATAAAAAATTACAACGACATTAATTTCTTCATATTAATTACTTAGAACTATGAGCCATTATGTCAAAGAATAGAATAGTTTTACAACTTTTCTTTTCCAAATAAACCATAATGTAAAATAATAAATTTGGAAGTTAAAACTTCCTTCACACACTAGCATTACAAGTATTTATCTTTCCAAGAAGTTAAAACAAAAATTTCCTTTTTATAAGAGGATAAATCACCAAGTTATGCCTAGAAGAAACTTTCACGGACTCAGCCCTTGCTACTCAATTCTGCATATTTATTTCCATTGAATATAAGATCAAAATGTAATTGAGGGTAATGCATTATCTCAGCTCGAAAAGAAAAGAAAAGAAGAGAAAAAAAAAAAAGAACAAAACTTATAAATGACTGAAATAAACAAATACATTTAGGGAGATATAAAGCAGCAGTGCTGTAGTCTTGGAGAACAAGGTATGGTTTGTCTCCTACCTGAAGTCTAAATAATCCTAGAGCCGCCCACAGCTTAGCAGAAATTGCACCTTTTCCCGTTTTTAATTTCATTTAACAACACTAAACAGCAAATTCTTTCAAGTCTTCATTGCTATGACAAATGCAAATATGCATGATTAAAGAAACCAAATTATTTCTTCCTTTTTTGGGGAATTTGGGAAGGTTAGAATCAAATGGAGCTCTTTGAGTAGAGGGATGTAAGCATCTAGGATTGAGCCCAAAGCCCAAGTACAAAAACAAATTAATTAATTAATTAAAAAAATAGTAAGAAAATATAAGGAGCCCAAAGAATTGACAGCTAAAACTGACCTGCTTTGTTTGAGGGCGAAAACCAAACACAATAATTCTCATATCTTTTCCTGCAAAAGGAAGAGAAGTCATTAGGGTCTATCACTAGTTCCATACCAATTAAACAGAAAACTAACAAGGCGGTGTCTATGACTCCAAGCAAATAGAAACTTGATCGCATAACAAATAAAAATAACCGCATTATAAGATATTAAATTAGCATTGTTGTTAATTTTGCGGGTTATGAACCATTAACAGATTATATTAGAATAAGACAGCCTCCTCACAATAAGCTTAAAAGACTATTTATACTAGGGTACAGCAACTCAAGCCTAGTGCCCTTGATTACAAGTAATCCCTATCTAATCTTAGCCATTCAAATCCAATGAAAGCTCACTCCAATTCTACGTCCACAACCCTAAAACCTATTGTCTTCTTGCAACTTCTACATCAATTTTAGCCACTGTTCTGTTCCGTTTGGGTCCTTCCACTTCCTTATGTCAGTGAGAACAGAATTGCTCTTGCCCTTACAGTATCAACTGAAACAATGTAACCAATACACAAGGACAGTTGTTTAGGTTAAATATAATAATTAAAATTTTCTAGTATTTGAAATAAAAAAAGTCAAGGAAAATCTAATATGAACATAATAAAACAATGACTAGAAAATTAAATTAATGGCAACTAACTTTCAGAATATCAAACTAATTTGGTTCAATGTGCAGAGTTTCATTTAAGTATAGGATGCCATTGGTTTTATAGATATTTTATTCTGTAAAAATTAGCCTTGTACTCCGATTAGCCCTAAATACCTTTCAGTGATTCGGTTTCGTCACCTACGTAAGGAAAAGTGTTAAGAAGAGCATACACAGTATAAAAATGAGGAGCTACCACAATATCTTAAAGACATGATAAATCTATAACAGCTGCAATTGGAAATACAATAATTCCCATATAGACTAAATATTTAATTCATTACTACAATAAATCAGAATCAAACAAGTGAATGTGGACAAAAGAGCTTCAAAAGGGGAAAGAAGGTTTTGTAGTTTGTACACAGTAAATGCTAAATAAGAAGGTAGATTATGATAAGATTATTTCTGGCAGAACGTTTGTACCTAATTCAAAGCCCTAGCAGGAGTATAGGAACCGGAAAGGTGGACCTTACAATCCCATAAAACCATATTTTGTCATTTTGATGGCACTTATCTGCTTTCTTGGACTAGTTCCTGTGGGAAAACACTTATTTACAGCTGGTTGTAATCTTGTAATCTGTATATTTATATTTGTATCTCTAGAATTAAGTATTTGTATCCCTAGAATTAAGGAAGATTTAGTTTCCTAGTTTAACCCCTAGTTAGTTGTATATAAACCTAAGATTCTTCTATAATTCAGTATAAGCACTTTTTCAATATACATTCAGTTTCCACATGGTATCAGAGCTTTAGACTCTTCTTGGGAAGCAAAATTTTCAGCCTTCATTGCTGACTTTTTTAGGCCTTCATTGCCGAATCCTGTTTAGGCCTTCATTGCCGAACCCTTTCAAAGAAAGATATCACTACCACCCAATTTGAGAAAATGTTAACTGGGAAAATCACTAGAGTACTACAGATGTCTCAAAAACAAGGAGAGTTCAACAGGGAAGAGATTGAAAAGCTGAGAAATTTATTGAAAATCCTTGAAAAGCCCACTATGGTATGTTCTTTGGGTAAAGTTTCTACTTCAGGTAAAGCTTCCGGTTCTCATGGATTAAATATCTCGGCTAAGCCTATTACGAGTTCTTGGGTCATTGACTCAGGACCCACAAACCACATGACATATTCCTCACAAAAGTTTAGTACATATAACCTGTGTCCTAGTAATAAGAAAATTGTTATTGCTGATGGTTCACTTACCACAGTGGCAGGATTAGGAGATGTTCAAGTTAATCCCTCGTTTGTTCTCAAAAATGTTCTTCATGTTCCTGGATTGTCTATTAATCTGATATCTATACAAAAACTTACCAGAGATATGATTGCAAAGTAACTTTTTATCCCTCTTATTGTGAATTTCAGGACCAGAGTTCGGAGAAGATGATTGGACTTGCTAAGGAGAAGGATGGACTATACTATCTTGAGACCTCAAATAACACTAGTATAAAAAATAGTTTACATTTGTCATTTCTTTCTGAAAAATCTTCCAATAAAGACAAAATTTGGCTTTATCATTTTCGTCTTGGACATCCTTCTTTTGGAACCTTGAGAAACATGTTTCCTTCTTTGTTCAAAGGATTAAATGTTGAAGATTTTCATTGTGATATTTGTGAATTTGCAAAACATAGACGTGTGTCTTTTCCAATCAATAACAAAAGAAGTTCTACTCCTTTTTACTTGATTCATAGTGACATTTGGGGTCCCTCTACAATTCCTAATATTTCTGGTGCAAGATGGTTTGTTTCATTCATAGATGATTGTACTAGGGTGCCTTGGGTTTTTTTTACTTAAATCCAAATCAGATGTGAATAGTGTGTTTTTAAGCTTCCAAAACATGATCCAAAATCAATTTGGAGTGAGAATCAAGAGATTTAGGTCTGATAATGCAAGAGACTACTTCAACCAGAGTCTATCTACCTATTTCCAAAAAGAGGGGATTATCCATGAGTCATCTTGTGTTAATACTCCACAGCAGAATGGAGTGGCAGAGAGGAAAAACAGTCATTTATCAGCCACAACCCGAGCCTTTCTTTTTCAAGCAAATGTACCTAAATCTTATTGTGGGGAAGCTGTTCTAACTGCCACACACATTATAAATAGTTTACTTTCAAGAGTTTTAGGATTTAAAACTCGTATGGAACTACTCTCACAATTTTATCCCAACCTCAATACCACAAACAATCTCACACCTAGGATATTTGGTTGTACATCATTTGTTCATGTTCACAGTCATAACAGGGGAAAGTTGGATCCAAGAGCGATTAAGTGTATTTTTGTGGGGTATTCTTCAACTCAAAAAGGATATAAGTGCTATCATCCTCCTACCAAAAAATTCTATGTGTCTGCAGATGTCACTTTTGAAGAAAATAAACCATTTTTTACTCAACCTTATCTTTAGGGGGAGACTTCATTCATGGAAGATAAGGATAAAGACTTCTTTTTGCTTGATTTGCCCCCTTTTTCAACATTTACACTCATTAATTCTTCTGAGTTGAAACCTGTTTCTGCTGAGCCCAAGTCAAACACTGAATTTGAGTCTGAACCCATTCCAAATACGGAAGATGTGACAAAGGATAATATTGTTCTTGATTCTATGAAGGAATTACAGGTGTACTCAAGAAGGAAAGTTCCAGATCTTGAACCAGTGCCAGTCCAAGAACCTGATCCTAACTCTGGAAATGAGGTAACTACAGTTTTTGACTCTGTTTCTCAAAATGGGCATGAATCTCCTAAAACTATAACTAGTGATTATGATTTGCCTATTGCCATTAGGAAAGGAACCAGAGAATGTACCAAGCATCCACTATACCCAATATCTAATTTTGTGTCATTTGAAAAATTCTCACCATCCCACAAAAATTTTCTTGTGAGCCTAAACACTATTTTTGTTCCAACTACATTATCTGAGGCATTATCCAATGAGAAATGGAGGCAAGCCATGAAAATAGAAATAGAGGCCTTAGAGAAAAATCAGACATGGGAACTGGTAGAGTTGCCTAAAGGAAAAAATTCAGTGGGGTGTAAATGGGTTTTCATTGTAAAATACAAGGCAGATGGTACTGTTGAAAGGTATAAAGCCAGGTTAGTGGCTAAGGGCTACACTCAAACCTATGGAGTGGATTACCAGGAAACCTTTGCTCCAGTTGCCAAGATGAATACAATTAGGATTTTGTTATCATTGGCTGCAAATTACAATTGGTAGCTTCAACAATTTGATGTAAAGAATGCTTTTCTACATGGTGATTTGGAAGAAGAAATATATATGAAGGTTCCACCGGGATTTGGAGGTCATCTAGAAGCAAACAAAGTATGCAGGCTAAAAAAGGCTTTATATGGCCTTAAACAGTCTCCTAGAGCTTAGTTCGGGAGATTTGCCAAAGTAATGCTAGCAATGGGATATAAACAGAGTCAAGAAGATCACACATTGTTTATCAAGCACTCTGATTCAGGGAGAGTCACGGTTCTATTAGTGTATGTTGATGATATAATTGTAACTGGAGATGATGAAAAAGAGAGAGAATCTCTAAAACAATGTTTGGCTAGAGAATTTGAGATAAAAGAGCTAGGGAGATTGAAGTACTTCCTAGGAATTGAAGTAGCTCACTCACGGCATGGTATTTTTATCTCACAACAGAAATATGTGATGGATCTTCTGAAGGAAACTGGGAAGCTTGCATGTAAACCTGCAAATACCCCTATAGATCCTAATCATAAAATTGGAGAAGCTAATGAAGATGCTGCTGTAAATAGAGAGATGTACCAAAGATTAGTTGGAAGACTCATTTATCTCTCACATACTAGACCTGATATAGCATATGCTGTGAGTGTGGTAAGTCAATTTATGCATAGTCCTAAAGAAGTGCACCTACAGGCTGTCTACCGTATATTGCACTATTTGAAGGCCAATCCTGGGAGAGATATCTTATTCAAAAGAAATTCGGGGTTAGTTCTAGAAGCATATACAGATGCTGATTATGCAGGTTCAGTAACTGATAGAAGATCCACCTCAGGCTACTGTACTTTCTTAGGTGGTAATCTTGTGACTTGGAGGAGTAAAAAACAGAATGTGGTGGCAAGATCAAGTGCTGAAGCAGAGTTCAAAGCAATGGCTCAAGGAATTTGTGAACTACTATGGTTAAAGATTATCTTAGAAGACTTGAAGATCAAGTGGGATGGACTAATGAGACTCTACTGTGATAACAAGTCTGCAATAAGCATTGCACACAATCTTGTACAACATGACAGAACAAAACACATTGAAGCAGACCGGCATTTCATAAAGGAGAAACTAGACAGTGGGTTGATTTGTACACCTTATGTATCAACCAAGGGTCAACTTGCAGATGTGTTGACTAAAGGTCTCAGCAATGCAACATTTCAAGGAATTATTTCCAAGCGGGGAATGGAAAACACCTATTCACCAGCTTGAGGGGGAGTGTGGGAAAACACTTATTTACAGCTGGTTGTAATCTTGTAATCTGTATATTTATATTTGTATCTCTAGAATTAAGTATTTGTATCCTTAGAATTAAGGAAGATTTAGTTTCCTAGTTTAACCCCTAGTTAGTTGTATATAAACCTAAGATTCTTCTATAATTCAGTATAAGCACTTTTTCAATATACATTCAGTTTCCACAGTTCCAACAAGACTGTTAAGTTACTTTCTAAGAGTTTCTTTAAGGGAAAACTAAAGGGATCTTCTGCAAGAATGTTAGGGGTTCTACTAAAGAGAATTTAGGTATGAACCAAATTCCCATAACTCCTCTAAAACATCAGTTCTCTAAACTCAATCAAACTTGGGGACTTGAAATTAGTTTTTTACCGATAAATTTTTTCACCCTATAAAATCTGTTATAAAATTAGTTCCAAATTGGTGTATAAAAGCATTAAATTCTACCCTTACTCCCTTCAGCAAACAAAGGTAAAGCCTAATTGTTGCCTCTACTCTCTCTCTCTCCATTTCTCTAGCCCCTTCCATTTTTTTTAGTCCCATGTCCCTTCAAAATTCAAATTTTCAAACATATTCTAAGGGGGGAAAGAAATGATATCTAATCTGTATTTTAAACAATTCTCTTTTCAACAACCTTGTGCATCATATTTACTATTTTGGCACTTTTGCTTTGCTCTGCAAGCCTACCCACCTGAGATACAAGTGACTGAAAAAATTCATATAGATGCTAATTACAGAAATGCAACCAACTCCACTTATCCCAATGAATAAGTATACTCATCCAAATGCAAAATTAATGAAAAATGTCTTTTAAACAATTGAGATATTAAAAGAGATTCATAAAATACCTATGATCTGAAGAAGACGACGTGATGAAGACTTGTCAGTTTGGCGAGGAGCTGATTGAATCTTCACTACCTACAAATATTCGGGCCAAAAAAAAAGTATCAAAATTATCCACTTGAAGAAATGTAGAACACTAAATGGGTACTAATATTCAACGGTCAGAAAACAAAAAGAATGCCATGTGTGTGTGTATCAAACCTGTATAAAGAATAATATCATGCAAGAATTAAGGACTAAAACACTTTCTATGTTATTGCATGTCTTTCTTTTCTTTTTTCTGTACAGACTGCTATTGGACGTATAGGCATCTTATGGAAATAGGTGCGAGACCTTTCAGCTTAAGACGCTACCAAGTATCATGAGCCAAATTGGTTAATCAAGCTCACATAACAGAATGCAGATAACAACATAGTTGCTCTTGGATCACAAGAACCTAAACACTGCACAGGCATCCATAGAGTAACAGAAGATAACTTCCAGCATATACTTGACCTAATATGTGTGTAAGACCCGTGTAAAATCACTCAATTGAACTTACTGCTCAATTATCTCACAAATGATTGAAGATTTTCATCAAATGGCTTTTTTTTTTTTTCTTTTTCCCAATACTGGTACAAATCCCACTTAGATTCATTCCAACAAACTTTATTTATGTAGCTTGTCAAGTGGTGTTATCCACATCTATTAAGTTTTGAAGTTGTTGTGAAGTATATAAAGTTGAGCATCTCCACCTAATGCAAAGGCCCTATCTCAAGGCTTAACAACAAACAATAACTTACCATTTTGTTGAATTTCTCAATTGTTGCCAGCGGAATGGTACCTAGTGGAACAATATTTCTGGTTCTGTCACTCTTCAGAAAAGGGGGAAAATTGACCAATTACATTGAAGTTGTAATAGGGATGAATAAATACATGTACTACTAACACGTACATAAAAAAGAGATTTGTGAATAGCGATGTCATTGAAGTTTTGCAAAATGCAACAGAAAGCATGAAGCCCCACACCCAAGTAATATCCTGTCCATTATCATCATTATTAACTCATTTGAGCACTATTATAATTCTCATCTCTTCTAATACCAATGACTTCTCTTTTTTTTTTTTTTTTAAATGCTTTTTGTCTCTTTCTTATCTCATCTCTGTTAAGAAGTCTTCACTTTCTCAACATTAACACATCAAGCAGAATAATTTCATATACAACCATAGCATCTTATAGAGCACTAAGCATATTAGATTGTGAGACTAATGGTATCCATACTGATACTAATGTCAAAGCAGACAGTACACTGAATTCATTTGATTTCCAATCTTAATGGTGATATCAATCTAAAACAAAAAGTATAGTTCTTAGAAATACATCAAATTAGACCCATTTGCCTTAAAAAACTGCAGGTTGAACTCCATCGCTTAGAATATCAAGTAACCAAGTTATTAGGTGCTTAGAAATAATTTTCTATAATCCTATGTGCGAATGTCATCAATTTCAAGTTCTGTGCTGCTACTCTGAATCACTTTACTCAACAAACATGATAACACAATGCAGGCATACGTTGGCCAAATAATGCAAGATGGCAACAGTTTACCAAATACTAAATGTCATAAGGCGAATGACTCACAAGAAAGAGAAGACGAAAGTTGGTAACAAACAAGGTTCCAAACAAGGTTCCAGCCTTATCAGTATTAACAAGAACAACGCCATGGCCCTGAAAAAGGTAAATTCCAAGATGCCATTACTTTTAGATATGCTATTCATAACATTTAAAAAGGAAAAAAAAAAGAATCTTTATCTTAACAGAATTCGCCTACTAGTCAAGAACATAACAAAAGGAGAGGAAGATTCAAGATTCTCGAACTGCTCTACTGCTTTAATATTGAATTAACAATCTTTGAATTTCTAATTTCAATCAAAATAATAATTCGTGATCTAAGTTACAAATTGCGCCCATGATTTCAAGAATTCTATTAATCTAAGGAAGTAAAAAATAAAGAAAAAAAATTCATAAGTACCTCCTCTACAACTCGCTCAGCTTCAAGCAAAAACTCCAAATTGACATGCGAAACCGGCCTCGTAACCGGCTACAATTGAAATTTTTGTTAATAATTTGTTAATTCTTTTTATAAAAATGATAAATTAATTAAAAAAAGATAACCCTAGAATTCAAAAAATATATTCAAAGAAAAACCTCATTTTTGGTCCACTCGAGGGCGTCCCAGCTACCAGCACCCTCCAAACTTTCGCAACCGTCAGAAAGGCTTCTGACGGAGACCGATCGCCGCGGCCCCGGTGCAGCCATGCCCGTCGATTATTGACTCCAATTTCCTCCTCTCTTTCTTTTTTTCTTTTTCTTTAATTACACTAGTTCTTGAAAGTTTTTGTTTGGAGAGAGAGAAAGAAAGGGAAAGACACTTCGGGAACGGATGGGAAATGTTTTCGCCTTTTCGCCACGCCAAGGAATGCGTTAGTTAATGATGATGTGATGATTGGATTTGGACCCAACAAAACAAATATGTATTACAAAACTTACATTCAAAACATACGGTAAAGTAAAATGTTTATCATTTTACTTTTGTATAAGGTTCGCGTAGGGTCGGGTCGTCCCGAATTCGATTTGATATGTTGGGTTAAATTCGAATTTGATTTTATTCGAAAATTTTTTTATTTTTTTATACTCGAATTTGATTTTGATCTAATATTATATAAATCGTATTTGACTAAAAATTAATAAAATATTATTTTTTAAAATATAAAATATTATTTTTTAAATATAAATATTTAAAAATATCATTATATAAATATATATATATAAATAAAAAATTAAATAATTAATTAAAAATAATTTTTTATATAATATCAGATCGGATCGTGTCGGATTTACCTAAAATTCGAACTCGATCCGATTCGAAACCTAAATTTAAAAAAAAAAAATCGATCTCATAAAATAAAGTCCGATCAAAATCCGTCGAGATCGGATCGGATTGTCATCCCTATTTTTGTAAGTCATGCAAATTTAATATTAATTTTTTATTTGATGTTACTTTATTCTCATACTTTTAATTTTAAAACAAATTCATTGTCTTCTTTCTAATTTTAAAATGAATTTGATTAAGTTCTAAAAATTAAAAAATATTTCACTGAATATTTCATTAAAAATTATTTTATAGTTCAAAAAATCTTTAAACTGACGTGACAATGAAAAGAAAGGTCAAATAAAAAAAATGATGCAACATTATATTAAAAAAAATTAAAAATTAAAAAATCGAATTATTTCACATTATCTTAGTAAAAAAATCTCCTTTAGTCTTTTTTTTATTTTTTAATTAGGTATTATCTATAAAAAGTTTTGTAATTTAAAACAATTTGTAAAAAATAAAAATTTATTAATATTCTGTAAAAATTAAAAATAAAATCTATAATCCAACACCTAACATTTGTATATTTGTATAAACTATTAAAATTTATATATTTACATAATATTTTATATAAAAATTACGATTCACAATTCATATTAATAAAAGAAAATATCAAATATATATTTTTATTTTTATTTAATCATATATCATTATTATTAAAATTTTAAATAATATTACTTTCATTTTTTATTCACATTATATTCATACTACATTATTATACCATATTTTAAATTAAACTCACGCATTCACCAAACAACCCATGATTTTGGTCCGGTCCGTGCGGCTGATCTTGAAGTTAAGACCGCAGGGTCAATTGTGAAAAATTTCAATCATGGACCAATTTTAGGATCGACGACGCTTAAGGCCGATGCACCCTTCGGGTTTCCAACTATGCAGACTAATACTTTTTACACTCGGCATTTCTCTACTTCAATATTGCGCGTCTAAAGAACTTAAGGCAGAAAAAATGGCAGTTGATGTTTAAGTTAAATGCATCAGTTGCATCTGCCCTAATGAAGACTAGAATTATGATAAACTGATATCTAGGAAAAACAATGGTATATAGAGGAAAAATAGAGGAGCAACCAATGAATCTTCTCTGAGAACATCTCTTCCTGAAGCAATACAATCGTGCTGATCGTGCTAATGTTTTATCAGCTATCATGTGCATCAGTTTCAGTCCAGTCATTGAATTTTGCATATGACTGCAAGATTTCCCCAATCTCTTATATATTAAGGTTTGTCCAGACAAAATCCTGCTAAAAGCTCTTCACCAAACATTACATTCAGCAACCCATACCAATGGTACCATGCGAGATCATTTAACAAAAAGAATCAAAGCAACCTCACTGCAATGTCATAGCTGGCTGTAAGATGCTACCCTGAAAAAGGTGATATTCAACCTCGAATTCTGGCCAAGCAACCTGGTTATATCTGCTTCAGTTATCAAGGAGTGCAAAACTCGATGTTGTCGCATCAAACGTTGATTGCCAGATAAAAGCACACCCAACAGAGAGGCACCCACAACATATAAATCTATGAATAAACCTATATAGTAAATATACAACTGATTTGAAAGGGTATCGCTAAATAATATACACATTTCATGGATGACTGCTTCACTAGAAAAGTGTAATAAGAGGAAGACAATAAAGTAACAATCTTCAAAACTAGGAAAAGATCACCAGCACTTCCGCAAAAGAAAATATAAAATATATGATTGTAAAGCTCAAACTATACCTCTGATTCACAAAGACTGCTTTTGCTGTATTTCACAGCAGGTTGGATCGTTCCTTCATCTTCAGTCAATGATGGCAAATAGAACAAAGGAGACTCCATAGCTGGCTGAAATGAAATCTTGCAAACATTCAACCTAACAGCATTCATCTGTGGAGATACTGCAACTGAGGTTAAAGAATTTTATTTCTCTAGATCCATACATTCATCAAAGATTCTACTGCTAGCACATTCCTGCAGAGCCTTTGCATTGAGTTCTCTACCGAGTCTCCAGACATAATTCAGACCAACAAGAATCTCGGTGATTGCTGCTTCTGTCTTTTCCCGGTTTGCAAAATAGAGAGTCTGCACCAGAAGCACATTAGTCCTGGATAAAAAGTTCTGCTGTTCGAAACTCCGCTCAGATTGCCATCTAATCATGTTATGAGCTAGTGGTGCCAACCACTCTAATATGGAAGACATTGCCTCAGTCCATTCTCCTGCAAGCTCTGTATCATAAACTGATGAAGCTAAGCTCTTTGCATAAGGTTTTATCCTTACCCTCAGTGCAGCTCTCACACTTGCAGGTAACATGTTGTATAGATCATCTCTAGCATCATGACCAATCAAGTGAGGAGATGCTGCTAGCTTCTCGATTACAATGATAACATTTGCATAGTGCAGTGCTAAAGCAGAAGCACCAAGAGTTTCAGGCGGAGCATCCAACAACCTGCATTGAGATCTGAACACTGATGAGCTACTTTGAACAGCATTTCCTTCAGGAAGGTTAAGATTTCCATCTTTGGTTCCATTCAGAATTCCTGAATGAATGCCATTTGAACTTGCATAACAATTTCTTATGTTAGCACCATCAGCAGCTATCATGCATCCTTTAAAAGGTCCCACTTGAGTCAATCTGTTGCTTTTCAAATGCGGTTTCTTTCCGTTAACAGCAGCTGGGTTGTTGTTAGTCTGCCAAATCTTCTTGCTGATTTTATCCGTTCCAAAGAGTGGTCCTGACCTTGCTATAGACCTCCCAAGAGGACCTGAATGGAATTTGAAATTTCCATTCTTTCCAGAAATAGAGCCTGATTTCGTGGTTGAGCCACCAAGAGGCCCTGAATGGAAATAATTTGGTTTATTTGCTTTAGGAATTGGGCCTGATTTAGTGCTAAATATTCCAAAGGGGCCTGAAGAAAATGTTGTAAGGCTAGTATTCTCGGTTGGATGAACTGAAGATTGCATTAAGGCAGAAACTGATTGGCTGCGATGCATAAAATCTGAATGCATCACCCTAGAATCTCCACCATCTACATTTTGTTCAATTCCAAAGACATGTTTGATCCTACCAAATATTGTGAATATTGATCTTACTAAAAGGAGAATTGTATAATCATAAGTCCTATTCCAAAGAGAGCTCTCCCGCAGGCTCTTCACTTCATGCTGCTTCCATATAACCTTCTTCTGAAATTCAAGAAAATTCTCTTGCTCCGTATCACCACTTTTCATCCTCCTTAGAGTTTGCTCAAGATCGGTGAGCAGCTCCATCTCTTGATACAAAGTTGCATTCACTGAAATGAAACGTTCCATCTTCTTCACTTTCTTGTCCATCTTCTTTGAAGAAAACATCCAACCATAAGGATCAGCACCAATCTGGACCAACTCAGTGAAGACAGGCTCAAAACCCTTCAATCCCGGATCACTACATTTCTTTGCAAGCCTAGCCACGGACTTTGCCACATGCGTAATATTTTCAATCATTTCTGCACATATCAGGCGTCCGATGTAATCTTCATCTTCGGATACTAGCTCCTTAATTCCCACAGAACTTGTGATCTCCTCCCTCAACCTAATAACCTGCTTATCACTCAGACACTGCCATAGATGCACAAGCTTAGACATCAAGCTCGCAACTTCAAAGGCTAATACTCCAATTTCAACCTTCTCAGAGACTCCTTCATGCCTCCGTGGAATTCTCCAAAGACTACGAAACCAAGACTCTGCTACCATCTTTTTATCCCCAAAAGGTCTACATAAAAACACAATTGAAGAACAGAATTATCAAAAAACAAGCCCAGAAATTCAGCTTCTTCATAGATTTTTTTTCTTTAAATTATAAAACCAACTAAAGATCAAACAATCAAATTAAAAACTAATCAAGCTAAATCATCAACATGAAAATTTAAAAAATCACAAATAATTTAAAAAATAGTTTAATCACTAGAAAGGTCAATTGAACTATCCAATTGTCATTTACAGAGAAAAACCAAATTAGAAAAAAGGTCAAATTTTACAAAGGGGCTTATCACGATTAATCAATAAACAAAAAATTCAAAAGTAACCATGTTAAATATAGGGAGAAAATAAAATTATACAATCCAAATACTAAAAAAAAGAAAAAAAATTCCCACAGATTTCAACCACCCAAATTCCAAACACAGTAACCCAGAATTCCAAACAGGACAAAACCCAAAACCCAGAAAGAAAAACCGACAAAAATCAAAGCAAACTTAAGTAAAAAAAAAAAGTTGTAAAAAAATAAAACCTTACCGATCTCATGAAGTGGAAAAAGGACACCCAGTTTCAGAAGCTGAGAAGGGAAAAAAAAAGGATAAACGGGAAATGTGAAAGGAAATTGAGCAGAGAAAAAGACAAAGAGGAGAGAAAGTAGCTGGAAAGATGCAGTGAAGGCTAGAGCCACATGGGGGTAATGTGTGCTTTGCCGCAATTGGTTTTTCCACAAAAATAAATTGGAAAAGAGATCAAAGCCGAAACCGAGTGAACATTAAAGTTTACGATGTTTGCATTTTTTTATTAAAATTTTTTTATACTCCCTTTACTTTTTCTTATTTCTTCTAACAACCCACGATTTACACGTTTTCTCACTTTTACGCCTTAATATAATAGAATTTTGTTAGATTTTAAGAACTAATTTCACTATTTTTTTATTTTTATTCTTTTAAAAATTTACTATAAAGAAAAAAAAGTTAGAAAGTACAATTAATTAATTATGATAAACAATGAATAAATAACTTAAATGCAATACTAGATGAATTTTTATTGATTTATATAAATAAAATTCATGCATTTTACTTTTACAAGACTTACAATTTATTTTTTTAGAGAATTTTCATTAAAAAATACATTATTGATTTTGTATAAAACATGTTTTTTACTCTCTACCTCCGAAAACAAAAAATAAATAATAAAAACAACAAATATAAAAGAGCAATTAAAATACTTAATTAAATAGGTACATAATAAATATATATCAACTATCTTGTAAATAGGATGATAATCTTATTTAAATTCATTATTATTTTATTTTTACTATAAATTATTTCATCTATTAAAAAATAAAATATATATTAATTTTTTTAAGTAGATAAAGTTTCTTCAAAAAAAAAAAAAAAAAGGTAAGGTTGCCATGATGATGAAAGCTTAGTGTAGAGAAAGTATTTCGTGATTAATTTAGAGATAATGATAATGTGCATGTTCACGAATGAAAATTGTCAGTGATTAGAAGGGATATGAAGAAGTCAAAAAAGTGAAGTAATGCTGGAAATGATTGAACAACTTCTTGTTGCTTTTTGCTTCCTTTGAACTCCAAAAATTAACTTTAATCCTTGTTTTCCAAAAAGTTACAACAGTGTTATCTAAAATGATTTTGACTTCACATCTAAGTTTGTAAACCTTTTTAAGTTGTCATATAGGGTTTGCTGTTTATGATTTTCAAATAAAATCCCTTAAATATGATACTTCATATTGTCAATTTTTTTTTCTCCACCCATGAAATCCTTAATCATTAAATTTTTTTTAAAAAAATTAATTTTTATAAAAAAATCATAATTTAAAAATAAAAGAATAAATTATAAATATGAAATTAAATTTTAAAATTATTAAATAAAAAAATATTACATGAATTAATTAAATTAAATTATATATTCTTCAATATCTTTTTTTTTTATATAAGCTTAAACAACAATTATTACGATATCATTATCTTTATATCCATGTAAGCAATACAACAAATTAATAGTTAATTTTATACAATTTAATAATGAAAATACAAGAAGCCAAGATTATCGTACTCAAAGCGAATTGATCAAATAAATGTAAAAGGAATTTTTACAGTACTAAATTTAATAATTATTTTTCTAACAATATTAGAAAATTGGAATTAAAAAAATAATTTTGGTCTTTTAGCTTAGTTTAATTTTTATTACCTTATCAGTTAATTGAAATAACTATAACAAAGAAATTTAGTTTTAGTAGGAACTAAAATGAATAAAACCTAAAATAAATGGCGACCAATCAAAATTTTTGTTTTTGTAAAACGTTCAAAAAATCAAAATAAAAAGAATGCAAAACAGTAAAATAATAGAATAGAATAAAATCTAAGGACATAGATGCAAAATCCCGAGAGTGAGCGTCCCGTCGCAAACTCGCAATCATTAATGGCAAGCACGCGGAAACATGTCGTTTTACCGATTTAACCCCGTGATTACTATTAGTTTTTTTGTATTTATTTTTTCATAAAAGCAAGTTTATAAAAAAGTCAGTTAATAAATTGCTGCAAAGAGAGCGCGAAAACAAAAAAAGAAACCCTCTGGTCTCCGTTAAATCGAAGGATTCTCAATCTCAAACATCCATTTTTCTCTTCATTTCGGTAATTCACTTTAAATTGTACGATTCTATTAGTTTAATTTTCTTTTATAATGCTTGAAATTCTCATTGAAATTGTTACTCAAGAATTAATGTATATTGTTTCTTTTAGGTTTGTTCTTCTCTTTGAATTTGATTATTTCTTCTTAAAAGTCAGTCAACAATGAAAGATATTGTTGAATTCTTTTTTTAAATGCATGTCCAACTTTGTTGTAAAAGTTACGTTAAAATAGAAAAAAAAAATGGTAATAATTGGGGCATTATTATTCAACTTTTCTTTAAACCTCTTATTTGAAGAAGACTCATTCTTATAAGAATTTTTGAATTCCAATGAACGTTAGAGAAAAAACTACTTGTATGTGTAGGGATCGAAAGCTGTAAATTTTGGACGTATGAATGATTATATAAGTATGTTGGATAGTAATAGACTATGATTATTGTGAGTTTGCTGTCAGTGGAAAAAGCAGATAGCAACCTATTTTCGCGATTGAATGTGAGTTCTATAAAGAAAATTACGGTGTATTATTGTTTTAATTATTTTTTCTATACATTTGTTCAAATTTTGGTTAGTTTTGGTTAAAATGCACAAACTTGTTAATTGGATATTTTCAGTTTAGAATGTGTGTTCTCTAATTATAGCATCTTCTTAATTTTTGGCAACTAGGATGGGAAAATGCATAATGTTGGTGTCATTTGCACAGACAAAACTTAGATGAAGGTCTTTGGGTAAAGTTTGTGAAGTTCCTTTTTAAAAATGATTTAATGAAATTTTAATAAAAATTTCAAATCGATAGATTGATAGAGTTCAATAAGAAGATCAATAATATGTAAAAAAATTATTAACAATGTTGTTTATGATTCAAACTTGTTAATATTTATTTAAAGGTAAAAATTCTGTCAACATTTTTACTGAAAATGCCTATCTAAAAAATATAGGAAAATTTATTAAAAGTTTTTCAAAATTTGCACACTTGACCTATATAGCAACACTTTTCAATCTATTGCTTTTTATTTTCAAATTTAGTTTTTATTTAATCTTGTTAAGTAGAGAACTTTACTTACTTCACCTAAGAAATTTCATGTATGTCTCTCTCCATTTGCACTGCCATGTGTGTTTGTGTGTAATTGTGGGTATTTGCACAGCCGCCTAAGAAATAATTAAGGTTGACATGGACACTTGGGGCGCAAAAGTGAAAATATGGTTTGGATGGAAGACTATTTTGAATTTTGATACATGTTGAAGGAAAGAAGAGGGTGGAGTACACCTACAATTACATGGGATTAAGTAGTTAGGAAGGACCGGATATCCAATTATCTTTTAAAAAATACTGCATGGAATGGATGAAAAGGATTCAATTTAGCTGATGCAACTAGTTTGGTTTGAGGTTTAGTTGAGTTGAGTTTAGTTATGAGAAAATCATGCCATATTATTTATATGAAGTTCTATGTGCTCTTTCACTCTAATTAGCAATGTCAAACAGTACTCCTAACATCAAATTTTAGAAATCCGGCAATGAAGTACTAATTCAAAGGAAAAGTGTGAAGGAAAGAGAACCTCCATCTATGTAACCAGTGCTTTTTCAGAGGAAAATCTTTTTCATTTCTTTTCTTATTGTATCAATCTAGCAAAGATGGTTATTCTCCTTTCTATGTTGTTTAGGTTAATGCATTTTTTTAATCCTTATCATTATTTTCTGCCAATATGAAGCTGCCAGAATTTGTATTCACTACCTATGCAGAGATATAAGCTGCAATTGCAGTGTATGTTGACCATCAAGATGACTAATTGGCACTGATTTATGCTTATTGTTTTACTGAATTCAGGTCACACTTTAATTACTGAAATTGTCCATGTTTGGGCAATGTGAATGGTGCAAAGTCTGCATGCTGACGTGGGGTGCCTTTCTTGACGTTTATTGGAAGAATAGTTGTTCTTACCAACTATAGAGTATCCAAATCCAAAACATAACGGATATGGGGCTGGTAAAGAATTCTACCTTTTAAACCTTTTTATTTCAATATGGTTATTATATATTAGCTGGTTGGTGAGTTTATAGGTCTTTCACTAAACATGGTCAACTTTTCTTTCTATCATTTTTTAGTGTATTCAATTTCAAATGATTAAAGTAGATTTGGAAAAAAAAATACATTTGACATTTTTCCAATTGAAAATACAAGACGGATCACTTGCCTGTCTTGACATTAGAGAGGTAAGATGTTCTCATTGTGGCCTTCTTTTGTATTTCAGTTTAAATAACAAAACATATCAGAAAGAGAAATTTATAATGTCCTATCTTATGCTCTATTAATAGAAGTTCAATAAAATGCAATCTGGAATATTACCGGTTTTTGGTAAATGATAACAAGTTTTGCTATAAATGCCATTTCTGCATATCTAATTGTGGTGGTGCTATTAGATATGGCCTATTAGTACATGCAGTTGTATTTTAATTTAGAAGAATCTGATGTTTAAGATCTTTTCCGATTTTCTTTATTGGTAAATGTGATCAGACATTTCATGTGGTCTTTTTTTTCCTTTTTTTCCCTTTTCTTGTTTTTCTTTTAACCAAATAGTTCTGCTGCGTAATACAGAAACATAGATTTTTATGGAAGAGGGTGAAAGTAAGTTGCCTGCACCTTTTGGCATGGATGAAGACCAAAGGAATAAAGAAAATGACAGGCTGATTACAAGGAAAAGGAAGAGGAAGGGAACTCCAAGTGGATTTGTCCTTTGTAATGAAGACTTTTCAATCTCTCAATCTTTCCATCAGAGACCTACTGAATACTTTTCAAATCAAGGTAGATCGTATTCTGGCTTAGACTAATCAATATTGATATAGATAAGGATT
The DNA here is from genome assembly GCF_047325235.1 of Durio zibethinus. NCBI lineage: Eukaryota > Viridiplantae > Streptophyta > Magnoliopsida > Malvales > Malvaceae > Durio > Durio zibethinus. Next base: position 20,681,359 of record NC_143175.1, read on the forward strand.
AAATATGAACCATGATACAAATTTAATTCATTTCTTAATGAGATTATACTACGAAAATAAAAAGAATCTGATGTTTGAATTACTGACATGCATATAAATGTTATATTTATTTTTTTTAAATACAATTAATAAGGCTTATATATTATTTTCACTCATATGGATTATGATATTTGCAGAGGCTTTGGATATAAATGTAACCGAGGGAAATTTTCTTCCCTGTTCAATGATTGCCAATGCTGGGGAGGTAAGTATGGATCCTTGAGGCTACTTTACTTTTAACAAAATTATGTTAGTAATTCTATTTACTTATTAAATAGTGCATTGCGACGGAAGAATTATTGTAAATTTTTAATTTTTTTATCTAATTTTCTATTCAATGAAGTTTAGTTATGATGATGAGAACAATTTTTTATACTTGTAGGACATAATTGCAAAAATAACTTCATTTTGTGAAAGTTGTTCTTGCCATGCTTACATTGTTTCTGCCGTGGGATCCGTTGCTCATGCTAGCATTCTTCACTCTGGTAATGCTTCGACATATGAGGTGAGTTCCCAATTATGAAATCATACCATTTCACTGTAGTTTCTCTTACCTTATTTATGTCTTTTGAGTTTATGCGCATTGACAACTAATTTTTTTCACCATGGTCTTTCATCAAGAGCTTTATTTTTTTGTTACATGATGCTATAGTTGTTTGCTTTTATGACATAGGAATAGTTAATGTTAAGTGGAGGTGTAAATGAATGAATCCTGACCAAGCAAATTTTTTGTTCGCTTATTTATTTATTGTTTCGTTGAGTGAATAAATAGCCTTTTCTTAGTGATATTTCTCAAATACTAATGTTATAAGCTTAAGATAATTGGATGATGATTCTTATCTATGCTAGTCTATTAAGGCAAAAGAATTGGTTCCACACCAACTTGGGTTCCTTAGAGGATTTAAATAAGTCAGTTGCTCACCGCTTATCAAAAAAAAAAAAAAGTTAGTTGTTCACCAACTTGGTTTTACCCTTACCCTCCTTCTCTTTTCACTCTCTTCCTCAAACCCAAAACTTTTGTTGCGTATAAAACTATTTCGTTCTAATTTTTCTTCCTAATCTTTTTTTCCCTCACTCTCATAGGGTGGGTAGTTGACCACCAAGCCAAAAGTTCTATGGTTGGTGCACTTGTGTATTTGGCGGTCCTATTCTAGCCATAACTTTTGTGGTACAATTGTTGGGCTATACAACGGATCATAGTCCTTTCCGTTCTGAAACCCTCCCATCCCTGAAGAAGGCAGGATTCGAATTCAGTTCTTTGGTACAGCCCCCAAAGAATTTAGCAGCTAAGCTTACTGGCATCTTCCTACACTAGTTATACTTCAATACTGGTGCGGACTAACTAGAGACTATCAACTGGTCTTGATTGGATTTTGGTGCTGAGATATTGGAATTTTTGTAATGTTTCTACACTCTTTTTTAATTCTCTCTCTTCTCTTGATCTCATGATAGATCACATGGCACATTTTTTTGGCCAATCAGCACATAGCACGTTAGGTGTTATGAAATGCTCTCTTTTTCTCACCCGCACAAGAAAATACCTACATATATGGATAAATAGATGCATTTAATTGTATTGAACGGAAGAGACAAAGGAAAGCCTAATCATACGTAATAGGGAGAGGTAGACAGATTAGTGTAAGGAATGTAGTAGTTTGCCTAGATTCACTGGACATGATTTAATGTTTATGCTGTAATTATAGTAGTCTTCATGGTGAGGAGGTATTTTATTTTGGACTGTTGCCTAAGAGGGTTTATTTGGGACCACTGGCCTGGCTAAGGGTAAGCCTAGTTCTAGGAACATTAATGCCCCTTTAAGAGTTTAATAGGGCATTGTTGGGACTATCTTCTTGTCTGATTCATATCCAGCTCTCTGTTTTCTGCCTTGTGCCATTTATATGGCTTATGTGTTATTTTCTTATATAACCTTTTGTTTCAGTGAAGTCCTAGAGATGACATGTTTCATTATTTGTTTTGTGCTTTTAATTGCTTTTGAATGTTTCTTATTTTCTTCAAAATCCTTGTAAGAATTTATGAATTGTTTTTTATGGCTGAAGGTTATATTTTGATATGCCATGTTGAAGGCAGCTTCATTCAAAACCATAATTAGGAATAGTACAAAATTACTTATTTCTATTGAAGTCAATTCTATCTGGCTGTCAATAGTAGTAAAGATTTATTTTTTTTTTGTGAATGGGGTTGGCAATGGGAAGGAAAGGATAGGAAAGTGAAATTTCTCAATTGAGTTACCATTTGTTTCTTACACGCTTTATGCTGGCGTGCCTTAACGGCATGGTGCTTAGACCTGCATTGCTAGTAACAGAACATTTTGTGATAAACCTTTATGATTTTCTGTTTTCAAGTTTTTCTTGATGTAATCAGTGATTGGCTAGCAAATGGAATTATCTTACTTTTAACATGACTACCAAGAGATTTCCTTTTATCACAATGCACTTGTAGTACTCCAAGTCAATCTTTTAGTCCATAAGAATAGTGTAGTTGACTTAAGGAGGCATAACATTAGACTTGAAATATGAGAAATTGCCTTTGTATTTATTGGAATAGGAACTTTACGGTATTGATCTTTAAACAGTCACCAGTCTGATACCCTTCTTTTTTGGTCCAGAAGGAGCTATGTGGTGCATATTTTTTGCTTATAAACAACGTAGGATCCACATGTTGTCTGTCATTTTTTCCTGGAAATTGATGCAATGGAATGGCTCCTATCAGTGCTGATACTAATATTTCTTGCTAATAAGCATAATGTAACTGCACATTATTTGGCATTGGTGTTTGAATAGCCTTTTATTCTCGCACTTCGTTCATCTTTGTCTTCTTACTCTAATCCAGAATATTCTATAGGAGACTGTGTTAATTTAACTCTTTCCTCTTTTTTCCCATTAAACTTTAATTGCTTTCGATATTTTGGGCAGTAATCTTTTTTCAATGCTTTTCTTATGAAATGTTGTTACAGCCTACGAGAGAAATGAGAAATATGACTGCTAATTTTTAAGCCGTTATGTTTTTATCTTTTATCTTCTTCTAAATGTGCATACACAATCTTCATTGGACATTGTGAGGTCTTCTAATTTCTCATACCACATTTTTTTCTTTACCCCTCAAAACACTATATCTCTTCTCTGATGAAGGCTGGCTTTAATTTTTTCATTTCTTTTGTAGGGATCGTATGGAATAGTGACCCTGGCAGGGCATGTCTCCGCATCCTTAGCCTCTGGTGGCAGTAATGGCAATAAAGTTGTTATCACTTTGACGGGCAAAAATGATTCTTTATTTGGTGGCTATGTTTCTGGACCTTTGGTAGCAGCAACTAATGTTCAAGTAAGGACTTAATTTTCTGTGTTGACTTATTATAACAGCTGTAGGAATTTGGATGTTGTGTCTGAATAAATTTGACTAGAACTTTAGATTATTCTAATTCTAATCCATACAGCATGATCAGTAGTTGTAGAATTTTTTACAAGAAGACATGTAGTTCATGAAAAAGAATGAAAAAAAAAATAGACAAACCTCTACTTTATTTAAATAAACATTATACCTTAGATTGTCCCATGTGATGTATAATTTTTTTTTTTATTTTGACCTAGCAAAACTTATTTCTTAAAAACGAAAATCACAAAGGAAAAAAAGAATAAAGTGGCTTGATAAGACCCCATACCTAGAGCTAACATTGAAGTTTTCTTCACCCCTAGAACTTTATAGAAGAAAGGACTCATTGAGCCGGGATCATTAACTAATACTAATCTAATGCTACAAACAAATTAATAGTCATAAATTCCATTTCATCATAATAAATGTGAAATACTCGTCTTATACAAATTACGAATAAAAAAGGAACATACTGTAGATATTTATGCTCCTATGTTGTGAATTGTGATCTTATCTTGATTATGCCCTATTCCCCTATTTGACACTCAATTCCATGCTATGCACATCTTATAAAAATTGGATTACAACCATGATTTTTAATAGATTTTTGTACACAGAGCACTCACGTGAACTTGGACAATTGCTGTGACTTTGAGTAAAGTTGGAGTAACTAAGTCTTAATTGTTGAGAACTATTAATGTGGAAATTTAATCAATAATTTGAGGTATACTTTATGAAAAAGGTTTTAAACAATTGGTTGGATTTTGCACATTGAAAAATTAGTTATTAACAGAAGGAATCATATTGTATTGAATGTTTGCCAGATTATGTTTTGGAAGCTTACTCATTCTCCTTCGGAGGAAACTTCTGCTCAAGGTTCTTCATCCACCGTAGACTCCCCAGGGACAGAAATGAAGATTCCTTGAAACTTATTACCCTAAAGGATATAAGAAGGTTAAGTTTCTTCTTTCATTTTTCTCTTGGGGGAAGGTGGGGTTATAATCCTTCACTTCGTTGCTGCTGTCTCAAGCGTGATACTGATAATTTAAAGTTATTGCTGTAAGGTTCCATAGACATGGTTTAGAAACTCGGGTTCGTTTTGGATCATTACATTGCTGCGAATAAATACAACTTTGGATTTCGTACTTTTAATTTTGGGTTATGCCCTTAATTCCTAAACAGCATGGATTTTCCTTTTGTTGATTGGAATTTTGTATGAATATTTCTTTGGTCTAGCATTCCCATCTTCACTTTTCTAAACCATCAGGTAACATTTATCATTTTCAATATCATCACAGTAATTTAATTATCATGGTATAAGATTGCTGAGGTGATTTGATTATTAGTGATTTTAAATTATCATATTTGATACAATATCATAAATCATTGATATTTTTAAATTACTGTATTTAATATTATATGAAAAAATAAATCATATAGTATAAATTATCTAAAATAATCTTACAAAAAAATAAAATATTTAATACTTATTGGATCGATAATTTATGAAATAATTAAATGTTATTTTATAGAAAATTGTGAATTATAAATTAATTTTGATAAAATTATTTTTTAAAAAATTTATTATTTTTTTCTAATTAATATAAATTATAACATAAAACTGTTTTAGAATAAGCAATAAAAAAATATTTTTTAAAATTTTTTAGTGGTCAGTATTTTGAGGAAATGTTAATTGTATTTTATATGAGGTAAATTAGTTAAAAAACTAATATTAAAAATTACTTTTTTATAGTGAAAAAATTTTCTCATCTTTTAGGTTGAAAATTAAATCAATTTTTGAGATAATGATTTTATCATTCCAATGATTTAAGATCATTATCACATAAAAATTTTAAATTGATACCAAACAAGTTGAAATAATTACTAAATATAAATAATCATAAATTTTAAACAGATCAGTTCATACCAAATAATCTCTTAGTGCTATTTATAAGGACAGTTGTGCTATTTATGAGGACAGTCATATGAAATAAATATTAAATATAAATCAATCCATACCAAACAATCTCCGAATGTTATCTTTGAGGACAATCATATGAAAACATTAACAAGCGTCATTTGAATTTGGGAGTGTACTTTACATGTACATATGAAAATTCTTGTATCTTTGTTTTATTTATTCTGTATCTAATATATGTAAAATATAAAATTTCATGTATCAATTTATATTGATATTATAAGCATAAAACCTTTTTTTTTTTGTCACATATATGTATAATTTTATTAAAATTTTAAATTGTATTATTTTTATATTTTTTATATCACGTCACAAGTCCTATTTAAAATTACTAAATTAATTGATAAAACCAACGGAATTGGAAATGACTTAAGCTAACAAATATTCTATTTTAAACTATTTTTTATAATGAAAAGAAAAAATAATTATTAAATGCATTGATTAAAAATTATATGTAATAAAAATGTTAAATTATTTAATATTTATAAAATTAATAAATAATTAAAACTTATTAAATTGTTTTTAAATCAAATAATAGTTTTGTTGCTAAATAATTAAAAATTATTTATTAGTTTATTATATAATAAATTTTATTTATTAATTAATTTATTATATAATAAAATTTACTTTTAATTAATTAATAAATAAAATTTACTTTTATTTTAAATTAACAAAAATTATTTTATAGTTCTTAAATAAAAAACTAAAATGAAAAAATAAAAAAAAAAAAGTTGTTAAGTTGAAGGAGAAAATTGAAAAAAAAAATTTTAAAAGGTGGAATGGTGGTGGATTGGAGTCAGATGAGAGAAAAAATTTGAAAAAATGAAAAATTAATTCAAAATCGTAATGTTTGGTTTGATTGGATTTGTTTTTTTTTTTATTATTATTATTCAATTTAGATTAAATTTAAATATTAAATATATATATATATATTAAATTTGTATTAATTTCATATCAGGAATTAAAAAACTAAAAAAAAATAGAACTAAATCAAATTATATATTTTTTATTAGTTTTTATATTTTTTAAAATTTTTATAAATTAAAAATAACTATTTTATACATAAATTTATTTAAATATATTAAAAATTATATTAAAATAATATATATAAAAAACAAAAAAATTTAAATTTAAAAAATTATTGAATCTAACTGATAGAATTTAATTTAAATTGTTTCAGATTTAGATTCGGATCGAACTTTAAAATTTCATAATTTTATGTATTATTTAAAAAAATTAAATCAAATTCAATTTGAATTATTATTACCTCTAATTAAAGCTACAAACTCTAGTGGGTAATCAACGAAAAATAAAATGCAGCGAAATATCATTTGAATTTTAAAGTCATTATTGAGATTTCTTTTTATAACAAATGCATCACACTAAGGACGCAATGCAATCCAAATGAAACGTTAGATTATGTAATGTTTAATGATGATCTTTGAATTAGATGAATTGGAAGATTAGATGGAGTTCGTATTGAATTTTTAAATTCAAATCTAGTGTTAATTTGATTATTTTGATTGAATGTTATGTTAAATTTATTTAATTATATATTGATTTATCAATTAATTTTATTTGCTTTGATGTAATTCATTTATTTTTATTTATAATAATTAGTTTTTTATTCGTGCAAATGCTTGAACTTTTTATATTTATAATAATATTTAATTTAATTCATTAAAAAATTGGATAGAATTTTTGTTGGTTCAAAATTTTGTTTTTATCACTAATTATTTGTATCTTTTTTTTCTTTTTACTTTTTATAAAATTTATATATTTAATTTTAAATATTTAATTTGCTTTTTAATTTCATAAATTTAAAGTTTAAATTTTTTAAAATAAAAAAATATAATTTACCAACAAAACTTTCAAAAAGTCTTTCTGATCTCTATCTTAATTTAAAAAGAATAATAATAGGTATTTAAGACTCGAAGCTTTTAATTAATTTCATTCATAAACTTTGCTTAATTGATAAAAATAAGAAGTTTGTTATATAAAAGAAAGATTTACATAAAATCTAAATGTAATAACTATTTATAAATCACAATGAAATTATAAAAAAATTGATAATTAAAATAAAAATGTAACTAAAATTTAATAATAAAGTTAATCAAAATAATATAGGATTTCAAATTTGAAGACGAAAATATAATTTAAAAAGTCGAACCAAAAAAAGTTCATCATATTTTAAATCATTTCTCAATCCCCTCAACATTTATCTTCTCCATACATATATGCATTCTTGATTTAAAATTTTCATTTATCACAAAACAAAAAAATGATAAAAAAATTAATTCAAAAATTTTATCACCATAATAAAATATAATTTAAAGTGAAAGTAATAGACCTGATATATAAATTAACAAAAAATTACATGAAAATAAAAAAAAATGAAAAGCTTTTTAAAAATAAATCACATTCTTCAAGGAAACAAAAAAGTAGTTCTCTTTTTTGGAAAGATTCATTTTTTATTCTTATTGATAGTATAAAGTATTAAAAAAAGAAAAGAAAATAAGAGTAAGGAAAAATTTAAAAGAGGAAATAGAGTTTTGAAAAAAAAGAATAAAAAAATACTTTTGAATGAATAATTTAAAAAAATAGAAAAAATAGAAAAAAATAATAAAAAAAAGTTTTAGATGAAAAAATAAAAAAAATAAAGAAAGTCGTATTCCTTCTACTTAGAATAGCAAAAATCTATTTGTTTTATTCTATATAAAATATTTTAAAATAAAAATAATTAAACATATTTACATCAATTTTTTAAAATAAATATTTTTATCGGACTTATTTAATTGAAGATTTTAAAAATGAATTAAGATAGATATTTTTAAATTTTTAAAGTAAAATTTTTAAATAATAATTTATATATGCTCTCATCAATTTAAATAATATTAAATAAAGTAAATAATCATATACCCTTTTATCTATTTTCAAAATCAAATTTGAATATTTTAAATATTTATTATGATTTAATGATTTAATTTAAAAGTTTTAAATATTTAATTATTTTGATAATATATAATATGATTAATTGAGATTCGACCGAACCTTTGAACACCTCCATTTGAAAATTTTTTTTTATTATATCAAAAGAATAAAATTTTAATACAAATAAAAAAAATTTTAACTTAAAATTAAATTTTTAATGCCTTTTCAAATACCTTAATCATTAGATCAAAGTTCGGGGACATTTGAAAATTATCTAACTACAAATTCCTTGAGCCCAAAATCCGAACCTACAAAAAAAATCCGTCCGAACCCATCCAATTACCGCTTCTACAAAAAAAAAAAATCCATATGAAATGACGGAAGAGGACCCAAATACCAGCGACATTATAAAAATGGCCGGTCTAGTTCTTTGCGGAACCTTTTTATTTTAGTAACATTACAAAGGATTTTCTTGATTATTCTGGCGGCTCTCCTGGTCAGGGGTGAGGGAAGTGTTGAGCTCCCATTTCATCTATAATCGATTCGAAATTGGTAATTGAAAGTATTTGATTAGACCATGAAATTCCGGTACGCCATGGTTTGCTCATCCAACCAGAACCGGAGCATGGAGGCCCACTCTCTCCTCAAGAAGCATGGTTTCGACGTCTCCTCCTATGGGACGGGGGCTCACGTCAAGCTTCCTGGGCCTTCCCTCAGAGAACCTAACGTCTACGAGTTTGGGACCCCTTACAAGCACATGTTCGACGACCTCCGCCGCAAGGACCCCGAACTGTGATCTTCTCTTCTCCTTTCTGCTCTGCTCTGCTTTTTTACTTTCGATTCTTAATAAAACTGAAAAAATAAGAATGGGTCTTTCAGGTACAAGCGTAATGGCATATTGCCGATGCTTAAAAGAAACTCAAGCGTGAAATTGGCACCGCAACGTTGGCAAGACAATGCTGCTGATGGTTCCTTTGACATTGTTTTTACCTTTGAAGAGAAGGTTTTCGATATGGTCATTGAAGGTTCAATTCCTTAATTTCGGACACTTTTTTCTTTCTTTTTTGGTTTGTTTGTTGTTGTTTTTATAATATTTTTCTACTTCATATTAGTTTTTTCTTCTTGAGATTATCAATTATGTGAGACTATTCAGTACATATGAAAATTTTAATGCTTTTCTGTTTTGAGTAAATGTTACCAGATTTTTTATTTATGAAATTAATCAATTAATTTCTTGAACTCAAACCCTAGTCTTGCTTCAAGAAAAGAAGTAAAGTCCAAGTCTTTGGCACGTTGACAACAGAGTATTCGAGCACCCATTAGTGTGACAAATAAATAATAGGCAGGGAGTCTTAATTGTTAATTCAATTGAACACTTGTTTGAGACTCTAACGAGTGTAGGAGAAAGAGGAATTATGGAAATTCTACTATCCCGGATTCCAAATACTAATATTTTTGCTTTGTAATGTAGTTTTGGTTAGTATCTTGCTCTCTCTCTCTTTTAAGATTTACTTCTGGAATGGGAAAAAAGGGGGTAACAGAAAGATAAGGGATTCTAATCTTAGAAAACCCTAACTTATGTAAGATGAATGGCTCTTGTACTATGCTAATTGACTTTGCCTATAATTTCTTCTCTCAATCTCTTATTGTTCTTTGTTCTGTCTTGCTTTTTTTTTTTTTGTTTTTGTTTCTAACTGCTTATGCATATAATTCTTATTGTAATCACCAATGCACTATGATGACAGTTCCTTTTCATGGAATCCCAACCATATTTACCAATTATAATGGCAGAGTTTAAAATTTTGTTGGCTATCATAGCTATGTATTAGAAGTTGTTCAACCTATATTTCCCAAGAATTTATCTCTTTTTATGCCTGAGGTGTGTGGCTATTTTGCAATTCTATCAGTGGCTTTGAGAATGATATAATGAATAGGAAATCATGATGTCATTGCCATCTTAATTTTGTAATGTAATTTCCAATTTTGTTGTGTTATAGAAACCAATGATTTATTCCACTAAATTTATCAAACCTATCCAAGTGTCATTCAAGAAACAGGCTGCATGGTATGGTCCATGGTTATAAGGATTATAGGGAAATTATATGGTAGACACAGATTAGGACTTAGAAGTTCTCATTTCTTTAGAAAGTGAACCAGTGTCACATAGATCATGATTTCAATGCTGTTATTGGGGAGATGATTTGCCTAGTGGTCAAGGTGTAGATCAGGACGAAGTTCTCTTGGCTAAGGGAGCTAATATTGCTGGAGACTTTGTTTCATTATTTGTCTGAGAATAGAATACATTTTGGAGAGTTGAACTTTTAATTGTTTAGGATAGTTTGTTGGCTGGATAAGTGAATCGATTTCCAATGAACCATTCCTCAACATAATTCTCCTCCTTTTGATTTTATTCCTTACCTTTATTTTCATAAAGCTTATGGAGCCTTTTTTCTTTGGAGCTTTGTGGCATATGAATTTTCCTGTCTGACATTTTACAGCTGTAAATTTAATTTTCACCTGTTGGTAGAAATCATTGAAGGTAACATTGAAGCCCTCTATTGTAGATGATTCTGCTTTCATCTTACTCTAAGTTGTTGTCCATTGGCTTCTTGTCAAACATAATTGTCTAATCTTCTTTTAAGTAATGCTTTTCTATTTACATCCAAAATTCTAGTTCAAGTTCCATAAAAAAATCTATTTCAAATAGAAACTTGAGGTACCATGATAACCTCTAGGATTTTTTGATCCGGTGAGAATTTTTTTTTTTTTCCTTTTGTTCCTTATATTTTTTATTTCTCATCATCTTAATTGTGTTAATAATGGCAGATCTGCACAACCGGGATCAAGTTCTCCTGAAAAGTGTGCTTGTGATAAACTTAGAGGTTAAAGATAATCATGAGGAAGCAGCTGTAGGAGCCCGTCTTGCTTTAGATCTTTGTGAACAGGTCCATATCATGTTATGCTTTGGATGTTCTTTTATGCTTGATATTTCATTAGTAGCCTGTTGTGCTTGATACTTTTTACTTTATATATATATATATATATATATATGATTTTATGCTTAGATTGAAGCTGCTGAGTCATGGGAGGATTCAATTGATGATATTGTGGCTTCTTTTGAGAACAAGCACCGGCGGAAGCTGCTCTATAGCATCTCTTTCTACTGAAGGTATCCCTTATACATGAACAAAGTAGTACATCCTTTCCTGACTGCCAATTTGACGCTTGATGAGAATTGTTGTCATTAACCGGTTCTTCCTTGTGCGTCCCACCTTTTTAGTTTCTCTTTTCATGTAAGATTTGTGTTTCCCAGCATGACCATGAAAGAAGACTGACTACCTCTGTTTTAGATGAACGTTCTGGGTCATAATTCTGTTTTGATCCTTGTTTTTATTACATTTAGTCATGAAAGAGTAATGTCTCCTTCTTAGATGAAACTTTGGGATTGTAATTTGCTACTTGTTTTTATTACATGCAGTTTTTTATGTAACACTTATGATTTTCTGGTGGCGTGATGTATTGGAAGTAGAGACATGGATTGTAATTCACACAGTTTTTTATGTAACACTTATGATTTTCTGGTGGCATGATGTATTAGAAGCAGAGACACGGATTGTAATTCACGTATGCGGGACTATGTGCATGGTGTGAGGAGCATGAGGCTGTTGTAATCAAATGACACCTTATCAACAAGCCACGCTTGAACGAGCAGGAAGAAATAAGTTTGTATTTGCCCGTAGTTGTTTTCAGGTTTTAACGTTTCACCTCATGAATAGTATTTCATCATTTTGTTCAAATCATTATACAGTTACAGTTATTGACGGTCTTTCCCGTCTCTGCGACAACCCTATATGTTCAGTCAAAATCTGGGATTGGCTTTATGTTTATTCCTAAAGCAAGCTTCCATGCAAGAGTTTCTATCTTCTTTTTATGGTAAGCATCAATGATCAAAATATTATGTAGAGGTCCATCATTTATAAGTGTGAGTGCCATGTAAAATATTGATGGATCCCACATAATTTTGAATTATAATTGGCTAATTGTAATGCAAGAATTATAAGTGATATGCTTCTTATCTATAACCCCTAAGTTTTCAATCCAGCAATGCAGGTTGTTGACGAGGACTAAATAGCAATGAGGAGGAAAACCAAATTAAGCACTGCTAACCTTAACGAACTAGCAGAGAACTAACAAAATTGGACCTACAATTTCCAGTATGCTTTTCCATAAGAGTTGGAAATGCACATTAGATACCGACATCTGCAGCCGCATAGCGACCCAAACAGTCCTGGATGGCTTTCAACAGCACAAAGAAAAAACCAAGAACACACGGTTTAACCGGTTGCGTTGGGTTTTTCTCCATTACTTGATGAGTAGTATTTAATATTACATGTTAGCAAACAAGTTATATCTCTTGGCATCAAGAATAATCTGTCTAACCGAAGCCACAGCTCCCATTGCTACTAATCCTGATGATGCTACTGCTATCAGTGTGTTTCCCCAGAATACTATGCCCTTTTTTGATGGCTTGAAAGTGATATTGTAGAAAACCATAGGTAAAATAAAATCCAGAGGAATAACTCCAAATGCTCCAAACAATGCCATAATGTCGCCAAAGAAAGGTAGCATTGCAGCAATTGTAGTTGCAATAATCACTGATAGTGACCGGAAAACCAATCTTGGCATGACGTTACGCGCAGAGAACTGATCCATCTTTGGGTTGGCAAACCAGTTTTCAAATAGTTCATTTGTCGGTTGCAGGTAAATCTGCACTAACCAATGAAAAACGTAGTCAAGAAAATGCGGGATTAGAAAACTAATATTAGTTTTGATTGGGGACGAGCTAATTGGAGTTCCATTAATGAAGAGTTCTTACCACTGTTATTGTAACCAGTTGCATAAGAGTGAAGATGTTGGTTACCAGGAGAAACCAAACTGGCAGCAACGTCCTCTTTTCTGCCATAAAATTGGAAATAACTGTTGGTTGAGACTGATTACCAAATGCCCAGTATCCAGAGATTGCCACACTGAAAAATGTGCTGACTATTACAGCGAAACAGATGCATAAACCTCTGAACATCTTGCCCTTGACTGGAGGAGCTATAGTTGCCTACAAGAGAGTTTCTGTTTAAACCCCCAACCTTATTTTAAGAATCAACAGAGCGAAAGAAGCAAATGTTTACTCAAAGAGATCAAATCAGTACCTGTATTTCAGGAATAATTCCGCAACCATACATGGTGGCAATGATTGAAATACCATTTATAGCACCAAGAAAACGGTTTTCTGTTGATCCCTTTATAGAGTAGTCCTTGATAGGTGCATGCTTAGAATTTCCTGTCAACATAACCGCATATAAACACAATATGTTTCCTTTAAGTCGATGGAAAAACTCATTGCATCAGATATTCAGATTTCTGACCTATGTGTATGGAACCAGCTGTGACGCATGCGCTGTAAGCAAGGCAAAGGAGTAGGGAGGCAAGGTTGATATGTCTTAGTGAATGGAAGGATGGTATTTGTGCCAAGAATAGTGGCACAGCTCCAAAGATAATTATAAACTGGTAAAGCGGCATTTTCCCACTTTGATTGTAAAGCAAGTAAATGAACTGCAGAAATCATATCAGAATACATAAATGATAGATATAGATCAAACTAATGGTTATGGTATTTCTAACAATTGTAGAACAAGAGTATTTGCTGATTGGGGGAGAGGAGAAACTCACCTTAAGACTTTGTCCTCCAAGAAGAGTACACCCAATAACAGCACCATAGCATATTGCAATTTGAAGTGGACCAACAAAATATTTGCCCCATCTAGGTCCTGCCAAATTACTCAATTTGTTAGGGAAAATGACCTATAAAAAATAGTAAAGCAGAAAGTTGAAATTCAATGTTTGAAGAAATATTGGGGAAGAAGAGATTTACTGAATCCATCAAAGATTGTTCTCACCAAGAATGTCTCTGGCCATGTCTCTAAACCGAAGTTGTCGCTTCCCAAGCTGAGCATGGTGCTCCAAAACCATAGAAAGGAGATTGTAGGAGTAAAAGGTCACCAGAGCTTGAAGAGTTGTGATCAGAACTCCTGGCACCCAGCCTAGTAAGGACAGAGCAAAGGGAAAACTAAAGATTACGGGGCCAACAATCGATGTGGTCAAATGATATCCACAGTGCAACCAAGAGCCTACAACCAAAAGATGATTGCAGATTTTTACATTAACTTCCCTTCACGGAAATCAAACTTAATTCTTTGAAACTAAGCATGCAGGTTTCATTGAAGGTGACTAACCCCGTGACTTGAGTACGAATAGAGCTCCTGCATCAAGCTCTCCTGGAGACTGAACACCATTTTCCTTGTCAGTTGAGGGTAAGTCAATGGAGTTTGGAACAACAATTGCCATTCTTCTTTTTGTCTAGTTACTCTTTCTAATGGACTTGTAGCTGCAAATAAGCAATTTGAAAGATGATGATAAAATGTTTATTGGTGTACTTAAAAAGCATCAAGATTGTTACCGTGATGTAAGATTGCACAAACAGTCAAACCTGAAGACAAAAAAGACTGGGGAGCCTTTTAGGGATTAGAATTCAAGTCAATTTTGGAGCACTCAAAAACATGTGCCCCGTCCAAGGAAAATCCAATACATGTTGGGCAATCATATTTTATTTATCACTATACACTCTTCATGTCTTTTTGTCAATTGCTTTTAGTTGCTTTGTCCTATGTATTAACTTTGAATTTTGAAAATGAAAGTGTGTATGTATATCTAATGATGTATGAATGTCATTATTAGATTAATCCACTGCATTTTTGGGGTCACTTCAATTGGTTTTGGGTTGTATTATTTCAAACATAAAAAAAAAAAAAAAAAGTGAATGTTTCTACATCTTGCCTGCTTGAAATAGTTTATACTTTGTTGATGCAATAATCTCAGTTTACCGGCTAAGCACCCTTTTGTTTGGATCTTCTTTGCAGAAATTTTCACCAAAAAAATTAATGATAAACAAGTCATCACCTTAAAATACTTACTCATTAAATGATACATACAAACATACGTATATATACAGCTCCAGGGTGACACTTTTCTCTGTAGATACCTAGAATGCAGCTTTCCTTATCTGTTTTAGATGCAGCTTTTTCTTGTTTGACCAGGTTTATGGATTTTAATGCAGCCACATATTCCAATATCCACTAATAATTGGCAACGAGATCGATAAGTTTGCTGTTACAGTCAGCAGTCAACTTCTCCCCTCTGAATGAGAAAAAAGTTGTCTCAAGTACCATAATATATATATATATATATATATATATATATATATATATATGTATATGCCGGTTTAAACCCGCCCTGTCTAGAGCGTTGAACTTGAACGTCCAGCATTAAACAGGTATGCAGATTTTCACTTGATTTTTTAAAATGAATGAAGGCAAATATATGATAAGTAACCGGATTCCATTAGTATTTGATTCAGCCTTTTAAAATAAAATTCCAATCTGTCATGTTTTATTTTTAACAAACTAAATCTTTTTCCTTCGCATTGAACATATTGCTGAATTTTCTGCATTTGGTTTGCGCTATTTGTAGTTCCTTAAATTTATTTTAGATGGTGATAGAATCTCCAATGAAACAATAACAAATATTAGCACAGTGCGCATTGCTGCCGGTCAAAATTTTTTTTATTCATTTTGTCGTATCAGCTTAATCGGTTTTTTTATTATAAAATCCAACAAATTTAAAAATAAAAAGAGTGAAAAGTAAAAAAAAAAAAAAAACAAATGAGCATGAAATGTGTTTATTTGATTGGATTTATTTATTTTCATTGAAGTTATCTAATTTTAAAAAATAAAATTAATGAAAAGATAACAAATAAAAAAAGGGAAAAAGCAAAGAAATTAAAAAAAAAAACCTCATAAAACGATACCATACAAACACTTCTATTAAATCAAAAATATTAATTTCTTAAATTAAAATTTTAAATAATTAGTTTATTAGTATCATATATATATAAATATATAACAAAATTAATAATAACAAAAATATATTTTTATATACATTTCGAACTTAGTCGAAATAAAATACTCTAAACATATTTTCATCTCGATCTCCTATCTCTTTCAAAAAAGAGACTTATGTCAACTTAACCTCGATGTAAAAAGAAAATTGTTCTCATATCTAAAGATAATAACGATTCAGATCGGACTGAATTTAATTTAATTTTTTTAAATAATCAATAATATTATGAATTTTTAAAATTTAAATCGATTATCCTTTAAAATCAATTCGATCTGAATTGAATTTTATTAGTTCAATTCAATTTGACTCATCGGCTTTTAAATTTAAATTTTTTGTTTTTTATATATTGTTTTAATATATTTAAATAAATTTATATTTAAAATAATTATTTTTATTCTATAAAAATTTAAAATGTGTATAAAATTAATCAAAATATATAATTCAGTTCGTTCAATTTTTTGTTGATTTTTAGATTTTAATCTAAAATCTGATATAAATTTAATATATACATTTAATATCTGAATTTAATCCGAACTAAATAAGAAAAAGAGTCGATCTAATCCGAATCGAATAATATAATTTCGAATCAATTTTTAGTTTTCTTAATTTTTTTTCACTTATAACCTTATTTGATTAAAATAAATCAAACTTGTCGAATACAAATTATTTTAACATTTTTATCAACCTACACCATTTGTTATAAAATTTATCTCATTAAAAAAATAAAACGAGTAAAAGAAAAAAAAAAAAACTAAATGATGTTGCGATGTAAACACCTCAAACAATGTTTTTTTTAATTAAATTAATTTTTTAAAAATAAAAAATAAATTTATTAAATTAAGATATCAAATAATAATCTTATTAATACAATACATATATCTAAAAATAAAATAAAATAAAATAATAAAAATAAAGTTATATTAAGGATTTAAAAATAAGAAATTGACAAAATATCAAACCCCCGATATGACAAAAAACTTCTGTAATATCTTTTTTAGAATTTATCAAATAAAAATATACATTAAATCAATAGTACTAAAAGGACTTCACTTTTTTAGAAATTTAAAATATTTTACAGAATTTATTAAATATAAAATTTTTTAAAACAATTAAAATGAAAAAAAAAAAAAAAGCAAATAATTGGATACATAATACACTCTTTAGCATCAAAGGGATCACAAAAAATTAAATTAATTAAAATTTTATTAAATATGAAAATAAAAATAAGAGATAAGAGAAAAAATAAAAAAATAAAAAAAAGCATGGCATATATTTGGGAAAAAGTGAGTCACAAAACAAAAAAAAATCTAAAAAAAATAAAAAAAATTAAATCTGGATGTGACATCAATATATTTGTCAATAATTTTTTTTGCAAAAAATAAAATAACAAAAAATAAATAAAAAATATCTTTTAATAATAATATAAAATAAGTTTTAAATTTTTAAAAAATATTTTATTTTTATCAAATAAATAAAAAAAGTAAATACAAAATAATTAAAAAAACAAAGAAAAAAATCAAATAATTTGACATGTGCTATAGTACTGAGATCATGTGAGTCAGAAAAAAATCTTAAATCAAAATTTTTGTTTATTAAATATATAAAAAATAGAAAAAGTTAAAAATAAAAGAGAAACTAAAAACATACTTTTGAAATAAAAAAAGTAAAAAAGTATCGAAAAAATTTATTGAATCTCCTTGAAAAAAAATAGATCAAATTTGATATCAAGTTGATTCTTCAAAAAAATAAAAAATATTTATGAAACATTTTAAAAAATAAAAAATTACACGTGATATCAAAAGAAAGAACCTAAGGAAAAAAATATTTAAATGGAAAAAATTGAAAAAAATTGAAAAAATTAAGTCTCATTAAAAAAGGAATTATGATGAAATACGTAAACATTAAATAAAAAATAAAAAAATCTTTAAAATGGTTCTCACGAAAAAAGGCAAGTTTTATATTTAAAAACAAAAAGGTGAACCTCAAAGAAAAAAATTTTGAAAGTAAGTTTTACGTTTTAAAAAGATTTATTTAAAAAATTAAATAAATTACATTTGTCATCCTCAAAAAATAATATGGATGACATGCCACATAAAATGCATATCAATGCAATATATGATTTATGTATAAGATAATTGTATGCACGAATAAATTAAATGTTAATTATGTATAAATATTATATTTGTATTAAATAAAAAAGGAAAATATGGATCTCACCGTAAAAAAGAAAAAAAAGTTTAGAAAAAAAAGAATCGGTTGTAAAAAAAAAATAAATGAAGACGTATATCAAACACCCAAAAATTAAAAAAAAAAAATTGACTCTACACACCCTTAAAAATTAAAAAAAAAAAAAAAAGCAAATGGACCTTAAGAATTAAAAAAATAAATTAACAATTAAAAAAAGGGGATAAAAACACTTAAAAAATTAATAAAAAAAAGACTCCACGTTTTAAAAACAAAAAATCAAATGAGCCCCACCAATAAAAACCCAAAAAAATAGAGAAAAAAAATTAAAAATAAAGGTTGGCCCCATATCAAAAAATAAAATATAACAAAAAAAATATGAGTCCCACAACTTAAAAAAAATTTTAAAAAAACTTTTTAAAAAATCAAGTGAGCCCCTTAATTAAAACAAAAAAAAATCAGATGAAAAAAATTTAAAGTAAAAGTGTAGGTCCTATAAAAAAAAATAAAATTTGACACAAAAAAAAAAAGGCCTCACACGTTCAAAAACTTAAAAAAATAAAAAATAAAAAAATTGCCACGTTGCAAGCTATATGTGACACCTGATAGCCATCGTTGCAAATGTACACCATAAATATAGAGGATGGTAAAACTCAAAATTCAATGGTAAATATATATTGATTTGATCTGTATTAGTTCAGGCATAAACTAGAGTTCTCATTTTGTAATTTTCTTCCATGATACTAAATTTTCATTGAATTAGATTACAGATTAGCAAATAAGCTGTAGGTATTGGCATCAAGAATCATCTGCCGAATTGAGGAAATGGCTCCCAACAAGCCTAGTGCTGAAAAAATTGTGGCAATCAATGAGTTTCCCCAGAAGATTAGTCCATGCTTGGAGGGCTTGAAAGTAACATTGTAAAAAACCATTGGCAAGACAAAATCAAGGGGTATGCACCCAAATGCTCCAATCACTGCATTGATGTCTCCAAAGAAAGGAAACATTGCTGCAAGAGTTGTGGCTATGATGACAGATAATGAACGAAGAATCAGCCTCGGAACAACATTGCGAATTGAGAACTGATTGATTTTCGGGTCAGCAAACTTGCGCTCAAGTACTTCGTTTGTTAGTTGTAGGTTAACCTGCAAAGATTTACAGTCCAGTCAGGACAAGTTACATGACATGATTCAGAACTTTGCTTATATAAACTTTCTCGTTTGTTTGAAGTAAATAGGCAAACTTATCCAAGTCATTTATTTATCAATACATGATAAAAGAGTGAGACTACACCAAGTTTTTTGTCACTGCTAGGTGATAAATAAAATACTGAGCAAGTCGTACCGCACAAACAGCTGACAGTTGCAAGAGTGAGAACACATTGGTCATCAAGAGAACCCAAGTTGGCAACAAAGGCTTCTCATCAATCAAGAAATTAGCCAGAACTGTCCCCTGTGCCGAGTTACCAAATGCCCAGTATCCAGAGATTGCAACACTAAAAAAGGTTGTGACTACAACAACATAACACAGACATAGTCCTTTAAACATTTTACCCTGGACCGGCGGTTCTACTGTTGCCTGCAAACAATGTTATTGGAGCTATTCAATCCTGTTCAGAGCAGTTATGCAAATAGACTTAAGTTTGAAACCAAGTTTCTTATGGCATGCAAACTGTTGTATTTTAAGTCTAGAATCACACAACTACATAACCTGAGAAAAGTTTAAACTTCAATTCTGTTTGAGCTAATAGTAGTATGTATGTCATAGTGCTTAAAAAGTTCAAGGATTTTCTTTCTTTTCCATGTTTGTCTTCCCCAAGAAAATATAGAAGTTTAATTAAAGAACCTGGATTTCAGGGAGAATTCCATTGCCATATGTTGTGGCAATGATTGAAATTGCATTGAAGGCTCCAAAGACCTGGTTTTGCTTACTTCCTTTCACAGAATAATCCTTTGTGGGTGCATTCTTGGAACTTCCTGTGACATAGTAACCTTTTTATGTGCATAAGATTGATCAATGCAAAGATTTCTCAGAGTTAATTATTTTGTTACCAATGTATACGGATCCAGCAGTGGCACAAGCACTATATGCAAGGCAAAGAACTAGGGAGACAAAGTTGATATAGCGCAGAGAATGGAAGGATGGGACTTGCACCAAGACCAGAATAAGCACACCGCAAAGCATAACAAACTGGTAAAGTTGCATGCTTCCCTTAGAGCTACAAAGCAAGTAAATGAACTGCAGAAAATATTTGAAAATTAGTATATATAGAACTCAGATATAAAGCCATTGTGGTCTGATTTAGAAGCATCTGAATACTCAGAACATGCTTTATGGTTATTTATCTGCTTTAAAAAAGTGACAAGCCCAATTGAATTTGGTATTAGTTAATTGGTCCACTATGATGCTTTATATATCTTCTACTAAATAGCATACCTGCTTAAAAAGGAGAAAACTAGAACTTGGATGGCAAGGAAATGAGAAGCTAACCTTGAGGTTCTGCCCTCCAAGAAGAGTTAAAGCAATAACTGCACCATAGCATAGACCAAACTGAATTGGACCTGCAAAGTATTTACCCCATCTCGGACCTGTCAAAATAAATTTTCACTCTATTGGCTATGTTTATAATAGCATCAAAATATGTGTAAAGGCAATCTATGAAGCAAAGGTTGGAGGGGAGGAGATATCCATGTCAATAGCATTGAGGTCAATAGGCATGAGAGACACATTGTAGAATGCGACACACCTAAAATATCTCTAGCCATGTCCCGAAACCTTAGCTGGCGGTGCCCAAACTGTGCATAGTGCTCTAAAACCAGTGACAGAAGATTATAGGAATAAAATGTAACTAGAGCTGACAAGATTAGACAAAAAATGCCTGCAAACCATCCCATCAAGGATAAAGCATAGGGAAGACTCAGAAGAGCTGGAGCTACAATTGTTGTTGTCAGGTGGTATGCACAGTGCAACCAGGACCCTATCATCAGTTATCCACTTCAAGTAATCAGAAATCATACTGAGTCTTTAATCATCATTAATCATATATTAACTTAAACAAGATAAAATTTTATTTTATCCTTGGTTATTTTTTCAAGTTCAAATCATCTTGGGAAGGCAATTAGGTAACATGACTGCTAGGAAATGAGGCTTATCAAGTCATTTACATAATACGAGATGAAAAGTTATAAAAATTTATTACATCAATGTTGAAAAAAAGAGCTGGAAAATCAAACAACTATCTTTACTATGAACCTCCTTACCTCTGGATTTGAGCACAAACAATGCTCCAGCATCAAGCTCTTTGGAAGAATCGATGACAACTCCTTCAGCATCAGTTCTGGAAATATCCATGGAGTTTAGAATTGAAGTTCCCATCTCTCTCTCTCTCTCTCTCTCTCTCTGCATCCCCTAACTATCCGAGATGGACATGGTATCCTTGAAGATTCAAAGTATATAGACAGATAAGAAGTTAAAATTACTATTAGTTTAGTCAGTCAGCTGATTTATTTATATATTTGGCCTAAGCAGTCTGCTGATTCAGGCATTATAACCACCTAATAATTCGAAAGTTGAGAGCTTTGCCGTAGTGTCAGGATTTCAACACAATGACCAATGAGGTGAAAAAGGAAAGAAAAAAATTAAGGAAGCTGAAGTCTGCTCTTTAAAATCTGTTGAAAACTGTTTTGGACTGGTTCAATGAAAGCACAGCTTGCAAGAAAATCCAATCAATATATGGGTATTGCTCGAGTAATTATGGATATTTTATTGATATTAAGTTATCCTTATTGGACTTCAAGTAGAAGATTTCAAAACTAATAAAAGGTAAGAAAAATTGGTTATCACACAATAGTCAAACATGATTCATAATATCTTATACATAAAGGTTTTAAACAAATATATCACTATATCAATTTTCTTTATGGAAAAGCATTATGTTGACTTGGGATGAAAAAGAACAAGAAATTGAACAAAGTAAAACAAAACAGATTCTATCAACATTCATCACCATCCCTGGTCTATTTATCATCTTGTTATTGCTGGCTTTGGACAGGGATCCAATACTAAAGTTTCCTGTTGAAGGAAAAAGGTTTAAAGTATAATAGAAAAATAGGGAAGTTTTCACTGTCAGTAGAAAATTTTCTATTTGTTTTGAAGAACTTGGTAATTATTTTGGAAAATTCATCTGCTACTAAGTTGAAAACATTTTATATTTTTCCGACAAATACCATGCATAAGCCAAACTGGATTGGAACTACAAAGTATCTGCCCCATCTTGGTCCTGTCCTGTCAATTACAGCCATGAACTCATTAAAATGTACCTTAATATTTGAAAGGATATCTAATCTTCAAAATTCTTCTTTTTTGCAAATTCTGATAAAAAAGTCTTCATCAAAATTGTAGACAAAATTAATGTTATATGGAATTGCAGAAGTAAAACCAATTTGTAAGTCACTGATCATACTAACATTCAACCAACCTAAAATATCTCTCAACATGTCTCAAAACCGAAGCTGGCGCTGTCCAAGCTGTGCATGGTACTCTAAAACCAGTAACAAAAGATGATAAGCATTGAATGTAACAAGAGCCGTCACTGTCAGGCTTAACATACCGGCAAACCACCCCGTCAAGGACAAAGCATATGGAAGACTCAAAAGTGCTGGAGCTACAATTGATGTTGTCAAGTGGTATCCAAAATGTAACCATGATCCTACAACATTATTATGGCCGCTCTTGATTTTAATAAGTGATTGGAGGAAGGTTTTAAAGCTCAACAAATTAATGGGTTTTTTAAGCACAAACAGTGCTCCAGTATCAAGCATTTCAGGAGCGTTGGGTTCTCCTTCCATTTCTCTTTCAGATACATGAATGGAAGTTGGGAAAAAAAGTTCCCATTTCTCTGTTTTTCTTTGTTTAATTCTCCAAAACCTCGTATTATCAAACAGACCAGGGATGGTGATGAATGATGATAGAATCTGCTTTGTTCTACTTTGTTTAATTTCTTAAAGGATGACTTTTATAGGCATGAATGGAGATTTTGCATTTAGCAAATAAAAAAGACAGAGCAAGAAAGCAAGCTCCACCGGCTCAAGTCTGTTAAGCAGTGATCACTTCAAATGTCTGTCAGGGAAAGACAAAAATTATTTTGTCTTGAGATATCGTCAAAGGGAATAAAATAAATATATAACCAAGTCACACATAACACAAGGCGAATCAATCATGCCTCACCCATCAGACATGTCTCACTTACTTACCAATTGAACCTTTGCTTTCGATGAAACATCCAAGAATGCCACTGGACCATCGTCCCCGCAAATGTCACATAAACCCCAGCCCAAAGTTTAAACCCGCCGCCGACCCACTATTTTTTTGTTTTTTGGTACAGGCCTTCCATTTTCATTCTAACAAAGAAGCTCCTCAAAAAATTGCTCTTTATTCACATTTTAAAAAATTGTAAAATAGCATTAAAAATTTTGTAAAATAAAAACTAAAATTTTGTTAGCATTTTTGAGAAAATTTTTTGGGTGGTTTTAATGGCAAAAGGAGATGATGCAGTGAGAAGAAAGAAAACCAAAGCACAAAGAAAGAAGCTAAACAGGCAAAGCGACTCTTCAACTGTATCAGCTCGAATTGCCTCCATTATCGCCGCCAAGAAGCGTCGAAAATCCGGTAAACGCCGGATGTGTCAGGTATTCTAATGACCCTTATATTAGCTCTCATTAATTTTTCCTATTGGGTTTTTTTAGGGTTAAATTTGGTGATAAATTTTTTTTTGGAGTGAAATTTAGGTGATGGGTAATTTTTAAATTTGGCAGTAAGTGGAAATTTGATGATAATATCAATTTTTTTTTTTTGTTTTTGGCCAGAATTTGGTAAGTTGAAGACAGAGAAATTGCTCATGAATGTTGATTTTTTTTTTTTTCAATTTAATTGTCTGATTCCGAAGTGGGAAATTATTGGTAGGAATTATTCAAATTTCGGTTTTGAGTGGCATTTGGGGCAGAATTTAAATGTGGATGACGTGGATTGGTTGCCTATGACGCTTACATTGTGTATCGAGGATGGCCTGTGAATTAGTTATTATCGTACTTGTCTTAGAAGGGCAATTGGGAAGGAATTATATAGTGATTAACTTTTGAACTTTGGAGCTTGGAGCAGCGTTTTTATATGAGAAGAAACATGAACAGAGAGAGAAAATGAGATTTGATTGCCAACTTGGTCTGTTTTGATAAATTAGAAGATTATTCAGGATTACCTGAGCGATGAAAATACTTGAAAATTTTAGCTATCTTCTATTTTTTTCTTCTGTTTATGATGCCTAATTCTCTTGTAGCTTAGTGGACTTTAATATGTTGTGATGCGGGGAATGTGTTTTAGCCTTCCTACGCCTGATGATCCCTTCAATGATAGACTTGACAAAAAGGATGCCAGTAGAAGGGAAACCCACAAAATTATGCCTTCAAAACTGCACTGGAAAATCTTAACCAAGAGGAAGGACGCTGTTCCAACAAAAGGATCAGTTCTTAGGCATAATGTGAAAGTAGATAGTTTGGAAAAGATAAATTAAAAGGTGATGGCTTCAAAGGATGAGCAGAACAAACAAGTTACATTGATTAATAATTTGGGGAAAACTAGACATATAAAATCATGAAGAATGGAGATTCAGCCAGATGGAAAGAAGGTCAATGTCCTTGGTCATCAGGAACAAGCCTGTGAAAGTTCTGATTGTCTGTCAAAGTATCTTATACTTTGCCTGAAAGCAATAAAGGATGCATTGCATCATGATGGTACCTATAATAGTGAAGAGGACAAGCCTCTGTTTGTAAACACATGGGGTCTTGAGTTTTGGAAATGTTATTCAGCCAGAAAGGATATACTTGAGACAAGTGGATCATCTTCCGATGTAGAGCAAATTGCATGGATTGCTTCAACTGCTGCTGATGTTATTTCAAGGAGAGAGATAGAAGGTATTTTAGTTGCTGGCCCTTTCCTTCTATTCCTTGTACCATCCAAAGAAAAAGCTCTCAAGGTTTGTATGATCCTCTCTATCCTTTTTCAGCTATATGGTTACTTGTTGGTTTTTATAGTTAATGACCGTTTTTTCAACCACTTTTCTTCTGTTATCTTTATCTGATATCTTTAGAAGCCTGACATAATTTACTATCATATGCCTATTTTGATAGGGGCTAACGTCAAGTCATTGAATAGAAGGGACCAGTTTCATGGCTTCTGTTTCATTACTTAATAGTATATTAATATTTCACCATTTGTTAAGATAAATGGAAATAAAACCAATTAAATGAAAACCTTAATTCAAATGTGATCACTCACAAGAATATGATCATATTTGAATAGATTTTTTTTTTTTGCTAATTGAATTATTCTAAAACAATATTACTTTTATGCCTTTGATATGGTAAGCCTTTCTTTTGTTCATTTATTCCTTTAATAAGTTTTCATTAATTATGCTCAGGTACATTCACTCTGCAAGCCATTGAAAGGTCAAGGCATATATGCAGTAAGTTTGCACCCGGGTGCTTCCATAGACCATCAGATCAGTGGGTAAATATACTCTAAATCTTTGTATCTTCTAGTGGAAAAGATTAATATGTTGTTTTTTTTCCTTTGTTCTTTTCTCAATTTCAGTGGTTTTGTTCTGTAGTCTGCAGAGTTGTGAACCTGAATTTCTTGTGTCAACACCTGAGAGACTTTTGCAGCTAGTTTCTCTGAAGGCCATAGATGTATCTGGGGTCTTGATGCTGGTAAACTGTCTATATAATTTGAAATTTCTCTTGTTGCATATAATGTGCTACTTTATTTTGATGGTCAAATTGTTATGTTATTTATTTAAACAAGTTTCTTAAACGGACTGGCCAATATTTATAGTCATTGACGTTTATATAACTAGGTTTTGTCTATTAACCTCTTTTTGAAATTTCTCCTGTCAATTTTTTTCTTTAGTGACATTTCTTCTACTCTACTAGATATTTAGATGTTTAAATGATGTCATAGATGGTTGTGCGTGCGGAATAGTGTTATTCAAGTTTGTTTCAATGTTGTACACATTGCATATAGGAAGTTTAATGTTACATCTCATTTGAATATCTTTTCCAGTTTGGAATGTCATAAAGTGTCACACATGGATACAAGTTTTGGATTCACTATCTGCCAGTCCCCTAACACTTTCTGCCACATTTCTCCCTCTACATGAGATCTATGTATTTGTTCGTATTTATGTTATGGAAAAAAATTGTTTCTATCAACCTATCTTAATGGCCTTAAACATACATTTCATTAAAATCATTAAATTTTTTACTGTCTAATAATTAAATTCTTGAATATGTTATTGATGATATGGAGTCTTTTTCTGGAGGTTTTTTTCTTGATACCATAAAGTCCATCAGGCAGGCTATTTCTGTAAAACCCCATACTGTGGTAGTCAGCAATTCCTTCAGTAATGCTTTTATTCCTGCTGTGCAAAATCTACTGACAGGATTAGTCTACAGATTATCTCTCAATGATTCTGTTTCCAGTCAAAGTGCTTGCATCATCCAGTCTATACATGTGTGCTCCTCAAAGGAAGAAAAGTTAATGAAGGTAGGTTCTTAATATGTTTGCATTCTGCTTGAGATAGTATATTGTGTGGCTGAAATCCTTTTATCATTCAGTTTGGTTTATTTTATAAAATGACAAGCCAAAATTTTTTTGGTCTCAGAATTTTCTTAAAACCAAAGCAAACTGAATCAGGCAAATCTGCAAGCCTTAATAGAGACTGTAAGTGAATTAGATTGGTTTGATTTTGAATGCAACCATTCTCTCTCTCTGTTATCGAAGTAAGAGAAGGAAACAAAAAATTTGAATTAGAGGATAAAATCTATATGTTGAAAAGCCCCTTGTTCTGCCTATTCAGTAGAAAGTTTTTGTTAAAGTGAAGGAACCTCAACTTTCATGCTTTGCCTTCCTGCTTCAGTGATACTCTCCAATCCTCTCCTATTGATGAGGTTCTAAAGGTTTTGAACTTGATGTTCAAATTAGTTGATGACCTTGTGCCCTTACTTGATTATTCTCTCTACAAGTTGGCCAAATTATGCTTTGAATGTGAGGATTGGGCTGAGAGTCTAACATGGTACTGCTAATCAGGAAGGGGAAGGTAACCTGGTACTCATTTGGAAGGGTTGTCAATACGAAGGGAGCTAAACTGATTGCCTCTCTAAATGGGCCTTTTGTGTTTGTAGTTTAACCTCCAAGCTGGGAAAACAAGAAAAAGAGAAGGGTGCCTTTACTGATTTGTGTTCTTCTCACTCATTGGCTATCAGTCGGTGTAGCAGTGGACCATTCAACATTTTACTGCGATTAGCTTTCCTTTTCTTTGAAGGAAGATTTTAGAGACCATTTGATTTCCTTCTCAACGTTGGGAATCATTCTGGAGTGGCTGATCCCATTGGTAATTTGTCATAGATGCTTTCTTTCTGTTTTGTGTACATTTATCACTTTTTATCATCTTTTTTTCTTTGATTAATGTAATGGTTACTATTTACCATTTTGCTCCCTTACTCTTCTACATATCATATGTATGATATGGCACTTCTCTCTCTCTCTCTCTCTCTTTCTCTCTCTCTTACACACACACACAATTTTTTATTTTCTTTTTGGAGGCAAGAAGTAAAATAAGGTGGATCATCATGTAACATAGGGATGTTCACACTGTATGGTCTCAATGTTTTATCGAATAATGATAATAGTTTCACTTGGCATTGATCTTTATTTTGGACCTTAAGGACTTTGCTTTCAGTTTTCCATAATTTAATATTCTAAAGTTTTAGATAATGACTATTTTCAGGGCATTCATGCTTTGGATAACGCTTATTGCAATCAAATAATACCACAACCTTTGAAGGTGCTGTACATAGTTGGAAAAGACAATAATATTCAAAAATTAGTGTCAGCTATCAAATTTAAGGGCTATTCCATCTCAATCAGCTCTTACTTGAGTATTATGGAGTTTGAAAACAGGTCAATTCTGAATCATATTTTGTTCATGTCCTTAACAGCATGAATATTCAATTTAAAAGCTTTACTCTTGTTGGAGACTTAATTTAGAAGCTATTCGCATGTTGGATTTTAACCATTTAGGTTGTGTTGTCTATATTTGTACATGACACTTGGCTTTGCAACCAAGGCATTCAATGGATGTTATGTTACTTCCTTTTCAGGATTTTGCCAGTTGTTTCCAGTGTTTGTATTTTGTAACTGATATGTTGTCTTTTTCTTCCCCAGTCCGGATTGCGGCAACAGAACGAGACCTGCAGTCTCCATTATTGACACTGACCATATCAGTTCTACAGATTTGGGAGAGTATGCTGTTGTAATAATTCCAGATTTTGTTCTCTCAATTGATAATTTTGTTCAAATTCTGACGAGGATGGCACGACACAGTCAATGGCGTATTGAATAGCTTTTTAACAATAGATAATGCGCAGCATGCTGGTCCGTTGATTGAAATCCTTGAACAATGCGGGCAGACAGTGCCTGAAGCCCTAAGAAACTTGTGTCATGTGCATCATCCATTTTAGAATCCTCGAAAACAAATAACTTGTCCCATTAAGAGAGGATATTGTCTTAAATACTTAAAATTTTGTGTCTTATCATCCAAATTGTTTAACTCGCAGCCATGCAGATTCATTTGATGGCCTCGTTCACAGGTCGGGCTATTCGTGAGGCCCAATGATCAGATTTTATTAAGGTTGAATAGGTGGTGAGATTGATTGAGGTAAAATTAAAAATAATAATAAAAGTAATTGTAATTATAATTAAAAAAATTATTGTAATTGTAATTAAAAAAATTTTAATGAAAAATTTATGTTGATTTGATTTCACTTGAATTGATATTTGAATTTGAAGAGTTTAATTGCATTGGATCGAATATGCAGTGAAATTCAAACGGTACATAAGTCAATATGAATTTTTAAAGCTCGGTTCAAATTTTGAATAATTTTATTATTTTTATTTAATTTTAATTTAAAAGTACATATAAAAGTATAAAAGTATTTGTATACTATTTTAATATTAAATTTAAATAAAATAAATATAAATGGATTCTAATGATCGAAGTCTTGGGCAAGCAATTTGAATCAGGCCTGCCCATCATGCAATTATTATGGAATTTAATTTGGAAAATCATGTTAATATTTAAAACATAAAAACGTGGATAAAGATTGATGAGTTATGTTGATCTTTAATAAATTTAATGAATCAAAATCAGCCTCCATCCAACAAAGACATGAAATGAATTAATCAATATTGAGGGTCCATTTCAAAAACTTGAAACTGAATAAAGTATGATAAATGTTGATGAGTTTTAGGGTTTTGCTCATTATTCTAAAATTAAAACCATAGGCTATGAATCTTAAGATTGCTTTGTTTAAGACATAATTTAGAGCATTTTTTACCAACAATTTGCAGGTATGTTATGGGAGTGAAGTTTGGTTGGTGTGCTGTGGTCGCTGTAAAGATTCAATTTGACATACAAAAATGATGTTTTATCAGCCATGATTCTCAAACCCTAATTAAAAAAAAAATAAATAAAGGGGAAGATGTGTTTGGTTGGGAAACTTCTTCTGTTTGTTAATTTATGTAAATGAAGTTTCAATTACTTTTCTTTCACAAATTTCTTCTCCTAATTATTTAATGACTTGGAGCCAGACATTATAACTCACATTCCCATCTAACACTCCTTTTAAACTTACTTCCCAAGGTTAGACCAAAATCAAATTCCCCTACTACTTACCCCCAGCAAGTTGCAGCTTCTCTCCATGTCTTTTGCGCTACGATAAGAAGAAAAAATGAAAAAAAAAAATTAATATAATGGTTTAGATACATAATTTGTCTAAAATACATATTTAAATTTGCATGCAAATTTTTTAAATAAATATTATAAAAAATATTGATATTAAAATATTATAATACTTATATTCAATTATGGTGTAGTTAAAACATATTATTTTAGATACGTTAGGATGGAACAGGTGAATTGGTCTAAACTCAATGCAATTATGGTTTCAAAATCATGATTCTTAAATGACTAACCAACTTTTGAAATCATAATTGTTGTACCATAATTGGTCTAAATTCAATGCAATTATGGTTTCCATTAAAACACTAATGTTTCATTGTCGGTGTTCTATCTTTTATATCGAGATTATGAAATAATAAATTTTAATTAATTAAAATTAAAAATCTTATTCTCTATTAACATATTACATAATAATCAATAATGTTTTATCTCTCTCCTTGTCTCACAAAACAAAAATACCTTTAAAAACCATAAATGTTTTTAAGGATACTTTGATAATTTCCTTTATACATTAAATTCGTTATATATATATATATATTTAATATAAATATGTCGTTTCAAATAAAAGTTGTAATATTGTCGGTGTCCTGTGGGCTGTGTCAAATTTATTTAGCAGTTTATTTAGTGGTTTCACGCTTTTTTGACCATCGAAAAGATATGTTTTTTCCTCATCAGGCATCCGTGCATTTAAATATAAAACATATGGGAACGTGACTTCAAGCTCATTTTTCTTTCGACGACAGAAGTATTAGAAAAAAATAAATAAGAAAATAAAAATAATAAAAAAAATTTTGATTTTAAGATATGAAAAATATTTTTTAAAAGTAATTATGCATATAATAAAATCTCTAACTCTTTAATCAAAAATAGTGAAATTAATTATATTAAAAATTTTATTTAAAATGAATGAACAGCCATAAATTTTTATTCATATGGTTATAATTTTTTATATAATTATAATATTTATCAATAATAGTCTATTTATATTCAAATAATTATTATTACTTGTCATATAATAATTATTTTTATTTAAATATAATTATTTAAAATATGAATAAAATTAATATAAAAATTAATTCTATTTATTAATAATTAAATATTTTTATCAAATATAAGATGCATCACATTTTAAATTATTAATAATCCCTCACTAATTTGGAATGTTAGTACTTAATTTTTAATCTTTCACATAAATAAATATTATGAATATAAGAAGGTATTTTTCAATTTAAACTTTAACTTAGCATATATATTTTATAATTCTAACGAAGTTAATGATATTCGCAGATTAAACATTAACTCTTAGTGTTAAAATTGAAAATATAATACACACAATAGTTATTTATTCTTCTATCATGAGTCTATAACTGCTTTAGCATTATTATAACCATGTGTTTATCCTATTTATAAATATTTATAAGAACGACCCAATTCTTCTTATTGAAACAACACAACTTCTATATCTATATAGGTAAAGTTTTCATTATATTTTCGTTACTTTAGACATTTAGAACTATATTAAGAGTATAAAAACTTATCTTTTACACGTAATGGTTCACACTAGTTTTTAAAATTTGAGTGGATTTTACTAGTATTTAACAAACACATAACAATATTTTTTTTTTACCCATTAAACTTTGTAATTAGAGGTTACTAATTCAAAGTGAAATTCTCATTATTGGTGTCTAATAGTAAGAGTTTAAATCTATTTTACTTGTAATACTGCAAACCAAATATCTTGTAATTCAATTTTTTTTTTTTATAATAATTACTCTCACTTGAGATTGAATATCTAATATATTCACTTCATAAGTTAACATATCTAAACTTTTCATTTACATATCATTTATATGCTCTAAACATTATTGTCTCATTCTTATCATTTTAAAAAATAGTTGATATTGGTTGTGACCACAATTCCATACTCATTAATGTAAAATTTCAACCATTCTATTTCTACATTTTTATATCTTTTAATATAATTATTCTAGTACAATTGGATAAACTTAATGAATAAATCAAGCCATTTTAGTCAAATTAAGATATTTAAGGATCCTTTATGATTTTATTTTAATAAGTTTTACTAAATTTATTAGCTTTTATAATTTGCTCATAAAATTAAATTAAAATCTTACAATACTATGGTGGTAACTTTTATTTTTTTTATTCCTATCACCTCCACCATATGCAAATATGCATTTTATTAAAAAATGTCTCATTCAATTATTAAGAAATCATATATGTTTAATCAAGTTGCCATTTCATTTATCTTTTTACTATTTGGTGGTTATTTTTGTTTAAGTAACAAGTCTCCAAATCCATCCTTAGTGAAAAGATAGCTAGTAAATATTTTGTATCTTAATATTTTCTTTTTATAAAAGTTTTAAAACTTTTATTTTAACTCTATATGAGAGTGTGCATCAATAAATATGATATCAAGTATAACACCCTAAAAACTAGTAAACTCATGCTTTGCATAGTCTCTTTGTGAGACTTTCATTCCAACTTTTAGATACTTAAAAATTATTTGATCATGAATACTAAAGCTATATCCACCATGGTTCACGTAATTAAAAATAGTTAAAATTTCATGTATAACCATAAAATACTATAAATTTTGTGTCCAAATTATAAAATACATAAAATTTTTACACCCAACAAATAGAAAGCATGTTAACTTGTTACAAAGAATTATATAATTTCTCTTATTAAATTGAAGTTATCTTAGATAATTTGTTTATTTTTTGTCAAAATAATATTATATAAATCAAATAATATGAATCATGCATTATTCTCTTGTCACTAAAATGCAATCATGGAATATGAACCATAAATATGATTTTATGATAAAAAAGTATATACTTGTTTTTTTTTTTTAAAGATCTATAAATTCACAATTTCTTTTATACCTTAAAATAATTCTTGAGAATTTTATCATTTTGATTCGATAACTATGGTCTTACCAAAATATAACAAGGCTATAAAAGATTCATAATTAAAGCTAACAAGTCCATTTTATACTCATAACCATTGAATGCCATGATAAAATAAATCCACATATAACATACCATAAGATTATAACTATAAATCAGATAATTTAATTCAGAATCCAAAGAGTCAAAAAATAGTAAAAAAAAAAAATTCAATGAGACTCAAGATTTTTTATGAATTATTAATTATCAATTCTTTTAGTAGAATATAAAAACTAGAAAGATAATAACCAAAAACTTATCTTGTATTTAGTATTTATTTTACTAAGAAACTATTTGGATAATTGAAGTTTTTCATGTTTCAAAAGTCGATTTTGTCGACTTTACCAGTTTCTTTTCCTTGTATCTTTCTCATGTAAAATATAAAATTCATAATTGCCTTTAAATTGTTAGAAAAAATAAATAAAAAATAGAAATAATAAAAAAAAATTTTGACTTTGAGGGGTGAAAAACATATTGTTAAAAGTAATTAAACTTCTAGGATATAATAAAACATTAAAATTTTTAATCAAAAGTAATAAAAATGATTTTATCAAAAGATTTATTTATAATGAATAAACATATATAAATTTCTATTCAAATGATTATGATTTTTTATATAATCATAACATTTATAAATAATAATATATTTATATTCAAATAATTATAATCATTTATCATATGTTAATTATTTTTATTCAAACATAATTATTTAAAATATAAATAAAATTAACATAAAATAATATTATTTATCAATAATTAAAATTTTTTATCAAATATGAGATACGTTATATTCTAAACTACCGAACAAAAAGCATAAGAAGTTGCTTCCAATCACATTCACCAAAGAGAGTGATCTCAATGGTCGGTACTTCTCTTCTTTGGCCAAGTTATTATTGGTCATCATGACTTCATGAGCACATCCTTTCCCCACGTGTGATGCCAATGTAGTTCTGCCATGTAGTGGCCATAGAAGCAATCTTTCTGAAAAACATAACCATTGCCCCTTAATGCTTTATTTTCGTTTTTAAGTTCGAAATTAAAGATAAAACATAATGTATTTAAGTTTCAATTGGATTGCATCTCCGCCATTGTCAGCTTGTATGTAAATTTTCGACTAAAAATTTCAGGCTCAATGGTAGAGCTCGAAAACTAGTTGAAATCTCAAAGGCAAATCTTTTTTCCCCATATTCTTGAAAGAATTTGACTGAGAATTAGTACAAAGAATGGATTATAAGGCTTTAAACTATTGATGGTATAATATCTCTTTCAATTTAATTTCAATGTTTACTGGGTTAATGTCAATGCTGATTTTATTGATGAGTAATTGAGCATGTATGAATCATGACCAAATTAAAAAATATGTATTAGTTTTCAACATAATGCTACCAGAAAGCAGCCAACCTACTCGATTGATCCAGAAAATTACTGGGCACCCATAAATTGAACCAGGCCAGGCTATCATTTCTTCCTTTAAATCTTCTCTTCGTATATCTAATTACCACCTTTTGTTCATATTCAAACTTACCGCTCAATAAAACAACAAAAAAACTTCAAACATATGCAACTGATCCTTTTTAATTCATAAAAAGAATGTGATTCACACTAAATGCTATTTTCATTTCTTTTTTTTTTTTTTTGGTTATACTGCATGCAAGCTTTATTTAATGTAACCAAAAACAAAAGAAATCTGATTTTTTTTTATTGCAACTAAAAGACTTATTATTTATTAGATTTGTATCAATTTTCCTAGCTTTTTCTTTCCTCACATTCACACCAAGGAGATTGAAAGTGATGTCTAAACTCGTTTGGGTTGGTAACAGATTTAAAAATTGAACTAAAATTTGTAGCTGGGACACTGAATTAAAAAAAAAAAAAAGTGGGACTTGTAAATCGAAAGCTGCAGGAATTCGACTTCCATTGCTGGTTTAAGATACGCAGTCTCTTTCCTTTTGACCAATTATTCTTTGTAAATTTTGTTATATATATACACAGGCAATGTTCTTCTAGCATGGCAAAGAGGAGAGAATTGGGAGTAAAGAGCCCCCAAAGCCGAGTTTGGTTTTGTCTCTGACCCTGTTTCAATAAGCATTTCATGCTTGTTTTGTAGTTTTTGTTTTTCTGCCTCTTTTAACTTTTTCTTGGTTTGTATAGCAAGATTTGAAACTGGGTTCACCTTCATTTTGTGATCGTTCTGAAAGTGGGTCTGTTGCTGCAATAGAGTGCTTTTGATCTACTTACTGACAAAAGTTCAGCTTGCTGTCTCTACTACATTGCCTAGTCGTAACTCACAAGCAATAATCACGGCTCTTGAAACCAAGTAAAAGATTCGTGTTCTTTTCGCAAGGTCAAGCTGCTCCTTTATAACCAAAGCACATTTAGTACTTTCTCAGGCAGGCTCCAATCTGTCCATTCCACAGAACTAAAGAAAGTATCCTAATGGACCAGATGACGACGTCCAGGACCATAATTCCAGGCACATTTCAGGTCAGTCAGGATGATATTACAGGCCAAATTGGGTTGATTTGGCAGCAAACAAAGGCGCCATTGATCGTGCCTGTTCTGAAAGTTATGGTGGTTTTGTGTCTGGCAATGTCAATAATGCTTTTTGTTGAAAAGGTGTATATGGTAATTGTTATAGTCTTTGTCAAGTTGTTAGGGAGAAAACCTGAGAAGAGGTACAAATGGGAGTCAATGAAGGATGATGTTGAGCTTGGTAATTCTGCTTACCCTATGGTTTTAGTACAAATCCCAATGTACAATGAAAAAGAGGTGAGTACTTTGCTTAATTTGGAAATAAATAAATGTGTATATATATATATATATATGTATATGAAATTTGCTTATGTTTCCTGTTTTATGGGATATAGGTTTATCAGCTGTCAATTGGAGCTGCATGTGGACTTTCATGGCCAGCTGATCGGATCATAATTCAAGTGCTCGATGATTCGACAGATCCTGCCATTAAGGTTCTGTCAGTAACCCATGTCTTGGAAATTTTAAGTGACTATACCTCAATTTACAGATTTGGAAAATATTAATGTTTCATTAATGACAAAATTTTAACGATTTTTTATGTGGATTATGAAATGCTACAGACCCTGGTGGAACTAGAATGCCAAAGATGGGCAAACAAAGGCATAAACATAAAGTATGAGACAAGGGACAACAGGAATGGATACAAAGCAGGTGCTCTGAAAGAAGGCATGAAACATAGCTATGTCAAACAATGCGACTATGTGGCCATTTTCGATGCTGATTTCCAGCCTGAGCCAGACTTCCTCTGGCGTACCATCCCATTTCTTGTCAACAACCCTGAAATTGCACTTGTTCAAGCACGTTGGAAATTTGGTAACCTTCATTAACCTCTTTATTATACTTGATTAAGCTACTTTTGCTTTGATTATTGCTTGAAACTTTTTTTGGGCCACGAGATGCATGGTCTATTGCCCTTTTTTTTTTTCCTTTTAAATTAAGGATCAATGATATCATTGGAGAGAAACAGAATGTTTCCTGCTGTAGAGAGGTTGGTGGGTGAACTATTTATTGTCATGTAACCGAACAAAGTTAAAAACAAAAATGTCAAACCTAGCAATTAAATATTTCTGAATCAATATTTAATTATCATGTAAAAGCTTAATTATTTGTGATGGATTAAATTTATAATTTAATAAAATCATATGTAGCTATCTTTTTATTAGTTCATTGGCTTTATTAGGGTCTTTTTTGCTGAACTTTAGATGAAGAAATTAGCTGTGGAAATGAGAAAGTCATTTGATTTTTAGCCAATGATTAATTCCTAGAAAAGTGCTTTCCGAAAAGGGAGCTTGGAGAAGTGATTCTTTTTTAAAAGTTAATAACACCTAAATATTAAATCAATAAATTGATTATCATGTGATAACATCATGACTTTTGGCTTGTGTTGCAGTCAACTCTGATGAATGCTTAATGACAAGGATGCAAGAGATGTCATTGGATTACCATTTCATAGTGGAGCAAGAAGTGGGGTCTTCGACCTATGCTTTCTTTGGTTTCAATGGTAAACAACCTTCACAAGGGCATCAACAGTTTTAAGTCCTCTAATAAAGCAAATTTTCTATGTATATCTGACATGGTTATAAGAAACTAGATTATACGATGCAGGGACGGCTGGTGTCTGGAGAATTTCAGCACTCAATGAAGCTGGGGGATGGAAAGACAGAACAACAGTGGAAGACATGGATCTGGCTGTCCGAGCTAGTCTTAAAGGCTGGAAATTCGTTTATGTCAGTGACCTCAAGGTATTATTATGATCTTAACATGATTATAGTACTGTCAAAAGATTATTACTAGTGCCTGATAAAATGTTATGCTATCAGCCACCTTTATTACGAAAAAGAGAGCAAGAACTGTTTCAATCTTGTGAAAACTGATTGCTATGCATCAACAAGTGGGGCTTTTATTTGGAAATTTAAACATCTTTTTCTTTTACAACATTGTTATTTGCTAACGAAATTTGAATTGATGAGGCTGAACTGTCAGCAGTTAAGATCTTGGCAACTGTTATATCTGATTGAAAATGTCTTAGTACTGTTATATCTAATTCAAGTACAAACAATCTTATCATCTACAGAAGAATGCAAGATTCCAATAGTTGTATGATATCAAAATGTTTTTCAGATGTAATGTTTGCCGTTTAACCATCTAAGTGTTGGCTTATTTTAGGTTAAAAATGAACTGCCAAGTACCTTCAAAGCCTACAGATATCAACAGCACAGATGGTCATGTGGCCCTGCAAACCTCTTCAGAAAAATGGCAATGGAGATCATAAGAAATAGGGTATGATCCCAAATAATTTAAGAATGAAGAATATCAAACCAATTAATTTTTTTTACACAGTAACCTAATACCCATTGGACTGCTGATTATTACAGAAAGTTTCTCTCTGGAAGAAGTTTTATGTGATCTACAGCTTCTTCTTTGTCCGAAAAATTGTGGCTCACCTTGTCACATTTGTTTTCTACTGTGTTGTTTTACCGGCAACTGTTTTTGTCCCTGAAGTTGAAGTTCCCAAGTGGGGGGCTGTCTACATTCCTTCCACCATCACTCTTCTCAATGCTATTGGGACTCCAAGGTCACTGCATCTAGTGATATTCTGGATTCTTTTTGAGAATGTTATGTCTCTGCATCGGACAAAGGCAACATTTATTGGTCTGCTGGAGGCAGGAAGAGTGAATGAATGGGTTGTTACAGAGAAATTGGGAGATGCTCTCAAGACAAAACTAGGTCCAAAAGCTCCCAGGAAACCTCGCATTCGAATTGGAGAAAGGTAATTACTCTGAATCAATTTACAGACTTAATCCATTGCCCAAATGCTGAATAATATTGTTCATATTTTCTACTTGCTGGTTGCATATAAACAGACTCTATTTGCTAGAGCTTGCTGTTGGGGCATACCTCTTCTTCTGTGGCTGCTATGATCTCGCTTTTGGAAAGAATCGCTATTTCATATTCCTCTTCCTGCAATCCATTGCCTTCTTCATCGCCAGTGTTGGTTATGTTGGAACCTTTGTTCCAACCTCTTAGCAAAATCATCAAACAAAAATCATCACCGTTTCTGTCTTCTCCAAATATATATGATACTTCAATTTCTTTGATTGGTTTTTTTTCCCTTTCAAATTGTCACAGTTTTTAGATTATTACAGAGGCTGGTCATTCTTTTGTGCTGGGCATAAGTGGATTTGAGTAATCAGTTGAATTATAATTTTCTCTTGTACAAACATGTTCAAGAAAAATGAAAGAAATTATATGAAAAATATTGTTCAATATATCTGCAGATTTCTTGTTTAATGTATACTTTTTTTTTTTTTTTTGGTAAGTGAGTAATTTTATTTATTTAAAAATAATTTTAAAAAATTGTTAAATTAAATTATCATAGCTAATATGGCAAGGATACAAAGAATCATACATTTATAATGTTTTACATTCATGAAATTATTCTTGGAGTCCTTTGCGTGTTATAATTGCCACTGAACCACCAACTACTGATCGCGTTGAATCCATTACGTCTAGTATTTGTTTTTATATCCTGTAAAGCAATGAACTGTGTCGTGTCTTTTTATTTGCCAAGGAACTGAGGAAAAGGGACAACAATTATCTGTTCTACTGAGAGTTGGTTTATACAGGGAGAGAAAGAGAGACGCAAAGGATTGAAAACCATTTTTTAATTTAATAGCAATGGAAGAGATTTGCGATCCAAGTCTTTTCTATTGCTTTTGTTGGTGTAACAGTTCCTAGGATTAAATAATTTGAACCATTCACCAATTAAATTGACAACCATCTTAAACCAATGCACTAAGAGCAAATGTTCATCGGTATCCATCATAATGTAATCAGTAATCCAAGATTTTATGTAAAAATTATAACATCAAAAAATAAATAAATAAATTTGACATACTTTCTTAAGTGATCATGATGAATTTGCAATGAACACTTATCCAAGTTTTTCTCTTCACTATTCCCTTATTGGCGGTACTCAATGAACAATTACCATAACTCATAAAAGTAAACAGAAAATCTTAGCCTAATTAATTAAACCACTCTATAAGCCTCCACATTAAAGACTTATTGGGTTAAAAGTCTACATAATTATCAAATCATATTTATCTAATAAGATATACAAATCTATACTTAAGTGATCATATTAAATTTTTTGGGTTCTCATATTTATCTCTTATTAGGGCTAAACTCATAAGTTGATTTTATTAAATCATTAAAATCATAAATTAATAGTAACCCACTTATAAAAAATTTCAAAAATTCTCTTACTTAGACAATATTAATTGAGTTGTTTGATTTTAAAAGCAATTTAACCTTTTGAGACAATATTTTAATAATCATATTTAACAAAACCATCTAACATCAAATCATGGCAGCCTTTATGTTCCTACTTAAGACCAATCCATAGTTATAATTACTAGTGACTTTATTGAAAATGAATCTCAATGTGGCTATGTAGCAAAAAATAACACTTAAATATGATTCAATGTGCTTGTATCTAAATGTGCCTAAATGAGAAAATAACAATGTGATTTCATTGTTAGTCCTCTTGTTGATTTTTCTAAACTTATTGTAAAATTTCTACGGCATCTAGATATTTCTATATATCTCCTTAATATCTTTGAGGTTCCTTAATAGTTGTAGACATCAAATTTTGTTCAGAATATTTTTCAATATGATTGACTCAGAGTTCATTTGTGAACACATATCTAGACTATTTACAGCCTATAAAAAGCCCACAAATTTACCCGTAAAAAAAAAATCAAAGTTAATTCAAGTTGAATTCGATCAAACAAAGTCAAAATTACATACAATTTGATCAAAATAAATAGAATCTGGGTTAATTTTCAAACCTAATTGGAATAAATGTGGTTTAAAATTAAATTTGAAGATTTTTAAAACACTAAAAAAATTTTTATTGCTCCCCAAAAAATATAAAATTATCAAAATACCCTTATAAGAGTATTTTCGTAATTTGACCTTCTCGAGCTTGAATTTTCATGAAGCTTTTCAGATTTTAATTTCATAATATTTTATTATTTTTGGTGCATTTGAGATCATAACAGTATCCCGAGAAGTGTAAAATTATCAAAATACCCCTATAATGGTGTTTTCGTAATTTGACTTTCTCGAGCTCAAATCTTCATGAACTTTCAGATCTCAATCTTATAATATTTCATGATTTTTGGTGTTTTAAAATCTCAAAAATGAGCATGAGAACATTGATTTCTAAGAAAATGGCCTAAATATTGAAAACTTTGCACTATGGGTAAAATGATCTTTTTATGTGTTTGGAAGGCCTAAAAATCTCATCTTTGCAGTGAATAATATAGACTATTAGATCTTTTAATGGTCTTGATCCAATGGCCAAAGATAGTTCCTTGGAATCAATAAAAAGACAAGCTTTGACCTTTGGATGCAATCTCATCCAAGGGTCCATGTTTAGTAAGAATAAGATCTTTTTTTCTTTGCTGACTATTATAGCGAAGGCTTAAGAGGGTTGAAAGGTTAGGCAAAAAAAATGGTCAAACACGTAAAAAAAAAGCTAAAAAAAAGAGGAGATAGGTTGAAAGAAAAAAGGAAAACTAAGTAAAAAAGAAATGAAAAAACGAAGTATTTTTAAAAAGAAGATTTGGAAATGTGGGAGCTTTTCATAGAAAACAAAAGAAGAGAAACCAACCTTTAGAAAAATTAAAAAATAAAAGAAAAATAAAAGGTAAGACAACTTATGTCCATGGTCACAAGGATGTATGTTGTCGTTTTACATCATTGTTTGTTACACCATTTTCGCATTTATCATTGTATCTTCTGCGAAATGTTCATGATTGTTCCTTGTATGCTTTAACTTTGATGTGTATGTTGATGAAGTTGGGATGGGGGGCTTTATGTGTTCTATGTTTATTTTTTTTACAAAATGGTTAATCCTTTATTTTCTTTTGTTGGAGCTACCGAATAGCTTTTGTTTCATCTAGTTGCAGCAACAATTTGGCTCATTCCACAAAGTTTTCCATCTTTACTTTTTCATCTTTCATGAATAGTTTTTAGTTAGCCTAAATTGAAATAAATAAAAACCCGAAGATTAGCTTGAAGCCACAAAACTATGTTGTTTGGCTCTTTATAAGCAGTCACGGTTTGGATGCCTTTCCACACTGTCATGAGTAGCCACAATTTCGATGCCATTCCACACAGCCTCATCCATTTTGATGTGAAAAAAAATTTTAACAAAAAATAGTTTCTAAAGAAGGGAGTGATAAGTTGTTGGAAGAGAAAGAAAGGTTTAATAGTTTGAGTTTTTCTTTCAGTTCTTTGTTTCACGATGAAGGGGTTTTGTATAAGCCATAAAGCTTCAAGCTTTTTGTTATTTTCTGGTTTCTTCCTTCTGCATCAAATCTGTTTTGGCTTGTCTTGGCTATTGATCATATAAAAGATGGGAAAACCAAAGAATAAGCCATATATAGATCAAGCCTTCCGAATATTATAAATTATTCTATTATTATAGTTGTTTGCTTGGCTTCCTTGCATGCTTTTGTTTATTCAACCAGTGCATGAATCATTCATAGATATGAAAAAACATCACATGTACTATATGGTTCCACCATTATTTTCTTATCATTCTTGGTGTAAAGAAAGTGTCATATACACTGCATAATTTTTCTATGGTAGGATGGTTACTATATTGTTCTTAAAAATATAATAATATAATAATAATATTGTTAAGGTGGATAATGGAATAATAATAAATTTTAATTAGGATATAAGAATATTTAAACATCCTTTTTTCATAATTATTTTAGCATTATAATCATACTTATTATTAGATGATGTTAGGTTTTGGATGTCTAATCTCTTTGTGCATATATTAATCTTCAAATTGATGTGTTTATGTTCCTTGAATATATTTTATGTATCTTAATTGTTATTTGCACTTTGAAGTTTTTTTTTTACTAATAATAATAATAATAATAATTTTATGTAAAAAAATGTAATCGATTATAAAGTTTTAATTATTTTTAGAATAATTATGAAAACAAGCTTGCTCCAAAAGTTTGCTTGGATATTTTTAGAGAGGTTTGTAAAATTCTTAAAATTGGAATCCAAATCTAACTAAAACTCCAAACTCATTTTTTTTTTTTAAATTTATACAAATTTGCATGAAAACCTTTTATAAAATAATTTGTTCCCGAATGCCACTTAGATATTGGGGTATTTAAAAAATTTTATTTCATTATGAATTTTCATATTTTTTCATAACTCAAAATAAATTTGTTAAATTAACAAGTATAAAATAATAAAAATAATAGGATGAGATTTTAAATATAAAAATTTGTATCCAAACTCTGCCTAAATGTTGAAAAGTCTAAGTGATTTTTTTATATTTGAAAACCTGAGTCTTAAATTCACATTTGATCATCATTTTGCATATGTTTGGCTTTTAGATTAGTGCCTTTATTTATAATGCATATATATGTTTGCTCTAGTTATGAATATTTAATATTAATTATATTACGGTTTTTTGCACCAAAAGTTTTCTTAAAATTTTAGTTTTGAATAAATAAAATTAAAATAGCATTCTATGAAATATAATTGATTGATACTTTGCTTAGATGTTGGAGAATCATCAATAATTATCATTTACAAATAATGTTATTTTATTTTTTTTAGAAGAAATGTTGATAAATTTTAAATGGAAAGACTATATTCAAATTCTACCTTTACATTGGAGACTTTGTAGATATTTTTTCGATTTAAATATTGTCTTAATATTCTTAAATAAAATATTTTTTTACTAATTTATCACAAAATGAAGGAAATTATAATCAAATTTCATATAAAAATTATTTTTATTCAGAATTACAAATAACACATAATTAATTGATACTAATTTATGGGCATTGTGTGAGTGCTAATCATTTCACATACGTAATTGATTCTCGAACCTGATATTGTCTTTATAGACAAAAATCGTCATTTTAATAAAGTTTTTAACTCATTTTATTGTTTTATTAAAAAGATAAAATTTTTGAATGACTAATTACACCATAAAAAAAATTAGTGGTGACTCATTGTGTTTTTCATGACTTTTAATATTTTATGTTTAGCAATCGAGCTTTCGGACCGATTCGTTATGATAATAGTATCATATATGAGACATACCCAAGTGACAAAATAATCATACTTAAGACAGACAATAAGTCTTAAAATTTCAAAAAACAACTAATAAACTTTAATTT
This sequence comes from Durio zibethinus, assembly GCF_047325235.1. NCBI lineage: Eukaryota > Viridiplantae > Streptophyta > Magnoliopsida > Malvales > Malvaceae > Durio > Durio zibethinus. The sequence goes on from NC_143175.1 coordinate 20,725,477, forward strand.
TTCAGTTGTACATGTCCTAATAAAATTAAATAATAATATAAAATATCAACCAATGATGATTATCATTCTAGTGTGGAATCAAATATCACATAAATATTTTAAGTATAAAACAAAAAGTCCAATATAAAGCCAAACCATGATGTGTGAGTATGAAATACAAATGATATATTCCTACTAATTAACTACATCAAAAGACCTCAAAATACCCATACTCTCAACATGTTTACCAAACACTATAGGTTTTAATCCGTTAGTCAAAGGATCAGCAACTATGTTATCAATCTCAATATGTTTGACAATAATGCACCATTTTTCACAAATTCTTGACTTTAAGATATTTTATCTCCAAGTGTTTAGACCCACTAGTACTCTTGTTGTTTCTAAAAAACAACATATCTATTATCAAAATAAATATTCAATGGTCTAAAGTTGAAATCAACAATATGAAGGCTTGAAATAAAATTCTTCAGCTAATTGCCTATGTAGTAGTTTTATAGCATACAACAAACTCAATATACATAGTGGAAGAAGCTAATAGTGTTTGTTTTACACTTTTCCAAGACATAGCTCTTTAAGCCAACATAAAAATATATTCTGAAATGACTTCATATCCTCTTGAGAACCAACATAGTCAGATCTATATACCCTACTATCTTAAGATTATCTACCTTTTTGTATACCAACATAGTCTTTTGCAAGTACCTCATCACTTTTTTAATAGCAACCCAATGATCAATACCATGACTAGAAAGATATTTCCCAGTAACTTTACTACAAAAGAAATATTTGGCCTAGTGTAAACCTGAACATACATGAGACTCAGAACTGCACTAGAATATGGTATGTTCTCTATGAATTTTTTCTCCAAATCATTCTTTAGACATTAACTAAGATTAATTCTATCACTTTTCACGATGAGTACTTCCCTAAACTTACAATTTTGCACACGATCAGTGTAAGACTTTTATGGTAGTCCTAACAAATTTTGAGGTATGAATTTAAATCCCAAGAATAAAGGAGGCATCCCTAAGATCTTTTATGTCAAAAGTCTTTAATAACAATTGTTTAGTTTCATGCAACAAACCAATATCATTACAAGCCATTAAGACATTATTCACATATAAAACAAGAAAGATATACTTACTCCTATTGATTTTAACGTATATGCATTAATCAACTTTATTTCCTCAAAACTCAAGGAAGTAACTATTTCATCAAATTTCATATACTATTACTTAGAAGCTTGCTTAAGGGCATAGATTGACTTCTTAAATCAATAGAGTAAATGCTTATTTTCATATTCTTGAAATCTTTTAGGTTCTAACATATAAACCTCTTCTCTAAGTTCACCATTAAGAAATGTCATCTTCACATCCATTTGATGGATCTCCATGTCAAAGTGTGCTACCAAGGCCATAATGACCTAAAAGAATCTTTAAAAGACACCGATGAAAATGTTTCATTATTATCTACTATTTTCCTTTGAGTAAATCTCTTTGCTACTAGTTTAGCTTTAAATCTCTCAAATTTTCTCTTAGAATCTTTCTTGATTTTATATACCCATTTACAACCCATGGGTTTACACCCTATAAGCTATTCAACAAGCTCTCAAACACTATTTTAAGCCATAAAATTTATCTTATCTTTCATTGCATCAATCCATACATCAAATTATGGACTACTAATAGCTTCATCAAAATTCACAAGGTCAACATCATGACTGATGTCATAGTCATTCCTTCTAAGATAAATTAAATAATCATTAGAGATAGCAAATCTTCTTTGTCTGATTGATCTCCTTAAAGGCATTTCAATATCATTTTCTTAAGCTTTAGGTACATCGATAAAAATAAAATAAGTAGAAGAAGAGTTTGTATCCTGTTACCCTTTATCTTCTCTCTCAATGGCCACTGGTACAATATAGCACTGTGTTGCAGGTAAAAGAATGAAAATGTGTCTAATAGGCTCATTGTTATCCATAATTTTTGTCAAACCCTTATTAGCAACATCCAGCTCAATAAACTTTGCCACTTGTGACTTTATAACCTTAGTTTCATGTATAAGACAATAAAACCTATATCCATTGGAATGATCTAGATGCCATACGAAAAAACAACAAATACTCTTAAGGTTCAGTCTTTGTTTCAGAAGGGTTACAAAATCTAACTTTTATAAGATATTCCCAAACTCAAAAATGGTTTAAGCTAAGTTTCCTACCATTCCACAATTCAAAAGGTATTTTAGGAACATATTTACTAGGTACTCTATTAAATATATACAAGGCAATTTTAATAGCTTCACCCTAAAGAGATTCGAGAAGATTGGTCTTACTCATCATGCTCTTCATCATATCCTCAAAGATGCGATTCTACTTTTTGGCCACACTAGTTTGTTCAGGACTACCGGGCATAATATATTGGGCAACAATCCCATTTTCTTGTAAATATTTGGCACACAATCCCATGTGCTGTCCAATTTCACTATGTCTATCATAATACTCACTATCTCAGTCAAACCTAACAACTTTGATGACTTTTCCTAATTGTTTTTCTACTTTAGTTTTAAAAATTTTGAATTTTTCAAAAGCATTAGATTTTTCATCAATTAGGTAAAGATACTCATAACGATAATAGTCATCAATAAAAGTAATAAAATACTTGTTATCAAACAAAATAGACGTATAAAATTCACTAATATCAGTGCGTATAATTTTTAAAAGGTCAAAACTACAAGTTGCCTATTTTTTTAATCTTAATTAATTTATCCCTTATGCAATCAACACAAATATCTAACTTTTCAAAATCAAAGGAAGTTAAAGAACCATCTTTTATCAATCTGTGCACTTTTTCATTAGAAATATGACTTAACCTTTTATGCCACAATAAAAAATAGTTTTCTTTAGTCAAAAAATTTTTAGACATTATCTTTTCAACATTATTGCAACTATATCCACTATTGTAAACCAAACATAGTTTAGATAAATTGTTAACTAGTTTAAATTCACCAACAACATTGAATTTAAAAACAAGTCAACTTTTTCATTTCTAATGCCAAAATAGTAGCCACGTTTGCCTAAATAAAAAATTGAAATCAAATTCCTCTTAAATGAAGGTACATAAAAATATTTTTCAAAATAAGTTCAAAATCATATTCTAAATTTAAACCTATTGTTCATACATAACTAACTTCCACTTCAACATTGTTTTCAACTTTAAGTTTAGACTCTTTCTCACTTTGCTTCCATTTGCTTTTGAACCCCTATAAGGTAATAGCAACATGAATAGTTGTGCCACATCAAGCCACCATGAATTTCATAAGGCATTAACAAAATAGGATTCCAAATAAATAAAAGTTAATGAGTTACCTTCTTGTTTATTCTTTTTCTCTAACTAAGCTTTATGTTTAGGGCACTCATGTTTCATGTGACCTTTCTTCTTATTAAAAGAAAAACTTGATAACTTTCTTAATGACAGCTTTAAGACCTCTTACCTCTTTAGTCTGACCACTACCACATCCCTTATCGTCCTAAACTTTCTTACGAGCATTTGAAGCAAATCTCCCAGGTTTCCCATAATTCTTTTAGTGACTAGGTTTGGAGTAGGTAGCAAGATAGGCACTCTCATTCTTTTCTTTCTTGAGTTTTTCTTTCTCAAAGACATTTTGACATAAGATCATTAACATTCCAAACCTCATTCATAGCATTATGATAATTTTGATCTGAGTGAACTCAATGGGTAGGGAATTAAGGGCATAATGAACAATGAATTTATCAGGAACGACAATTAGGTTTGAATGTAAAAAATTCTCATGATGAAATCTCTAACACCCTTGCATTATCATACTTCATACTAGTAATCTCACTCATAAGATCCCAACCTTAAACTTGTTGAATTTTTTGTATCTATTGCCTACAGCATGGTAGAGATCCCTAGCAATTTTTGTGGTATCCAACCTACTCAAAAGATGTTTAGAATCAGACCTCTTAATGGCATATAGACACATATGATTTTTCCTTTTCCATTTGGCAAAAAATTCCTTTTGTTTAGTAGTACTTTCTTTTATAAGATCAGTATAGTTTAGAAAACGCAAGGCTATGTTTATCTCACTTATAACCAAAGCAAAATTCAAATCCTCATTTCATCTCTTATAATTGACCCATAAAGAACTTTAATAGTGACTTGATTGTTATAAATAGTAAAAGTCATTGTTCAAGACAAAAATATAGCATTAGTCAATAGATAATATCATAAAATGTATAGTAACAATTCATAATGTACTAACAATTACTAAAAGGTTATGATGTATCATTACAAACTCCCATTTTAGGCAGAAAATACAACATGTGAGTATGCATTTTTCACTTAAAATTAACACGAGAATGTCATTGTTTTTTAAAAACTTATCCTCTTTAGATTGATAGATTGTTTAGACTAATACATCTACAACCATGATACTTTATGTTCCAAAATAAATTACCCTACACATCAACTTCTTTTAGGAAGACAATTGTATAAGATAATTTAAGATAATTAATAACCTTCCCGTAACCTTGGAATGATAAAATATTTCATTAATTTCGATAAATGAGCCATTTTGATAGCTAAACACTTGTATCAATTAATGAAAATTTTTTCAAACCAAAAACTTTCATTAATTACCCAAAATTCTCTATTTGCATACTTAACCATTATATATGCAATGGACCACTCCAGCTGATATATTAAATCTAGATGCATCTCATCAAATCTTATAAACAATGTATATTGCATTTAAATTCAGGTCTTGAACTTGATTAAAACTAATTTTTAATTAGTAAATCAATTATGCATATAAAGTTCAATTCAAAAGTATATAAATATCAAGGCCTATCTAGAGATAGTACCTACTACGATTAAACTACTAACATATCAAAATATTTTAGTATAAAATAAAATAACCTAAATAAATTGTATAACATATAATAATTATTGAAAAATACATGAATGTCAAACAATAAATATTTTATGCAATTTAAAATTTTCATAAAAAATCAAAAATAAAATTCTGGGTAATGTCAGAAGAAATCGGAGACAAAACGGACACTAAACAAGCCTACATGCATCGTGAGCGCTACTCCCTATGCATGGGCTTCGTCTGTCCTCGTGGAAGGCCTTCAACCTCCAGCCGAGTTGACCCAACCTAACTGGAGTGGTTCTTCAACTCGTTTGGGTCTATTCGTGATTTTTGAACTTTTTTTTGCATTTTCTTGGTATTTTCATCATATTGAAATGCCCAAAATTCAATTAAACTATTTTTCTATCAAACTCATGAAAAAAAAGCATAAGAAATCAACAAAAACATGATCAATTAACAAAATTTTTGGATTATATAAACCAATATTCAACCCATTTTTGTTTTCTTCATATTTAGTCATCTTAATAGCAACATTTTATGAAATTTAACTCTTTGATTTAACTTTGTAACACGTTAGAAACATCATCCAAGGATCAATTTCAGATTAAACACATAAAATATTGATGTTTAAATCAAAACAAGAATTTAGATTAAAACTTGAATTGAAAACTTTCAACTCTGATTTCTCTCTTCATACAAAGAATTGGAAAATGATTTTTATATGGTTTTAATCCTCTTTCAAAGAGGAACAAAAGCCTTAAATCAATTTTGGAAATAAAGGTTGAAATTTAAGATTTCAACAACAAATTAATTTCGCCCAAAACAAGCAATACATTTAAAAAATCAAAATAACTAACATGACTTTGGGTCCTAATATCATACAAAGAAGCTCGGATATCACATATAATCATTAATCAAAGATCATTGTGTGAATATTAAAACACCATAAAATAAAATAAAAAATTTCATATGCTTGTTTAGGTGGTCATAATGAATTCAAAGAAGCAAAACGGAGTGACTTGGTCTTCCTCTTTACTCTTTTCTTATTAGCTGCACTCAATGGATAGTTACCGAAACTCGTAAAAATGAAGAGGAGATATTTTTCTAATTAGTTAAACAATCTAAAAACCTCTTCATCAAAACTTTATTAGGCCAAAAACTTACACAATCATCGAGTCACATTGACCCAATAAAATGTGTAAAGTCCATATTTAGATAATCAAATTAAATTATTTGAGCTTCCATATTTATCTCATATTAAAATTAAACACATCAGTCAATTTTATTAAATTATTAAAATTCCCAATTAATAAATTGTAACACATGATTCAACAGAAATTGGGCTGCCATATGTATTCTGTCTTGTTTCAGCCGCAACTACGTTAACCTAGGCCCTAGGGCAATGCTGCACACACAATTTGTATGTTTAAATTGTACATATACATTATTTTTTAATTTTGTATAAAATTTTTATACTTATTAGACGTATCTAATCTCTCCCTTTAAAATTAGGATCGCCACACAAATTTTGCTGACCTGATTCAATTATTGGTATATATAAACTCAGCATAAAAGGAGGAAGATCCGTTATGCATCCACATTGAAGGCGAAGGCAGAGTGCAAGAAAAAAAGAAAAAAGGTAAAGCCATGGAGTTTCCATTGCTACCTACCAAGATCATTGTCACAGTTTTGATACTTGGATTCCTTGGCCTGCTTGTAAGCCTGTTTGAAGCACTAATATTGAAGCCTGAAAGACTTCGTTCCAAGCTTCGAAAGCATGGAATTTCAGGTCCTCCACCGTCCATCTTGCTTGGAAATATCCCTGAAATGAAAAAGGTTCAATCACAGAAGTCCAAGTTGAGGAGAGAAGGAGAACAAGTGATAATCCACAATTGTTGTTCAGCTGTGTTTCCATTCCTGGACCAATGGAGAAAACAGTATGGTATGAAATTTGTACCTTATAAATCAATTCCCATCTTTCTGCCTAAAAGGTTTATTTCAATAGCCAGTTGTTTAATGTTCTGGTTTATTTGCTTACAGGTTCAACGTTCATGTTTTCACTTGGAAGTATACAGATTCTGCACATCAGCAATCCTGATTTGGTGAAACAAATAACCTTATGCACTTCATTGGATTTAGGGAAGCCTTCCTATCAACACAAGGAGAATGGGCCTCTGCTTGGCAAAGGAATTCTGACTTCGAATGGTGCAATATGGGCTTATCAAAGAAAAATCCTTGCCCCTGAACTGTATATGGAGAAAGTCAAGGTACTCTCACATTATCCCCTGTTTTCTTTAGTATTTGGGATTTTAATATGTGAAAACATCTTTTATTTCACTGGATCTTCAACCTATCATTAATGTGTAGGGTATGATGAACTTGATGGCTCAGTCCTCAGTAACAGTAGTAGAGTCATGGAATGGTAAGATTGAAAGTGAAGGTGGAGTTGCGGATATTAAGATTGATGGTTACATGAGAAGGTTCTCTGGAGATGTTATCTCAAGAGCTTGTTTTGGGAGCAATTATGCCAAAGGAGAAGAGATTTTCTTAAAGTTTAGAGATCTAAAAGAGGCCATGTCCAGGAAATTTTTGTCAGGAATTCCTGGAATAAGGTTCAGTACTTCAGTTTAAATTCCTTTCCCCCGATTTCTTAAACCATTTGAAAAAGAATAGAATAAAAATTGATAGTGATAATTGAATCTGAAACTTTCAGATATATTCCAATCAAGGCCAACAGGGAAGGATGGAGATTGGAGAAAGAGATTCGTGCGTTAATCTTGAAGGTAGTCAAGGAAAGAAAAGAAGCAAAATCGGAGAAGGATCTCTTACAAATGATCCTGGAAAGTGCTACAAGCAGTGATTTAGGACAAGCTGCAACAGATCGATTCATTGTCGACAATTGCAAGAACATATATTTGGCAGGCTATGAGACTACGGCTGTATCGGCAACATGGACCCTGATGCTGTTGGCCTCGAACCCTGAATGGCAAGACAAAGCTCGGGCAGAGGTTCTTGAAATTTGTGGGGTTGAATTTCCAGATAACGACATGCTCCGCAAGATGAAAACAGTAAGTCTAAAAATAACAAGTAATTGCTTTCTTAATTTACTTTTCATTTCACAGGTGAGATAATGATTAATTGGAAACTAAAACTTTGCATAGACAGGAGTTCCTGTAGAAATAATTTGGTGCTGAAAGCAAATTGATAAGATCTGTTTCTTAGAAATTAAAAAAAAAAAAAAACTTTGCAATTATGTCCAAGCAACAGCTACTTTAACTTTGACGTTTACAGAAAAGGGGACAAACAAACTAGTTACAGTGAATAAAGTTTTTTTTTAATTGAACTCTTAAAGTATTATTTTGTTATCTTATTAAGTTTTAAAAGTAATATTTTTATTTAAATAAACTCCCTAATTGTCTAATGGATTTGAGAGTTTCATGAAAAATAAATATTTAATTAAACAAAAACAGTACTTTAAAGACTTAATTAAATATAGAATAAAAATGAGGACTTATGTGAAAAAATTAAAAAGTGTAATGACTGTTTAGTAGTTTAACTTTTTCTTATTACAACCTAAAGCTTTGGCTGTTTGGCATTATTACATCTTTTAAGAGGAAAGATATCACTTACAATTATAATACTACAATTAACCACTTGAAGTTACTTATATATATATATTAATGAAGATGCGGAAATTTTTAAGAAAAAATTACACAAAAATAATAATAATAAAAGATTTGATGGAAAAAGTTCACTTCTCTGGGGTTCAATGCCAGCTTTGAATGATAAGAAGATTGTTAAAATCAACAATAATTGGAAAAAGATTAATGGGGTTGTATATAATTACAATGGCAGTTGACAATGGTGATAAATGAGTCACTACGCCTTTACCCTCCAGTTCCGATCGTGTCAAGGGAACTTCTTGAAAGCATGAAATTTGGGGACATTCAAGTGCCTAAAGGAGTTACTATTTGGACATTGGTGGCGACACTTCACCAACATCCTGATATTTGGGGACCTGATGCTGATAAGTTCAACCCCTCAAGGTTTGCCAATGGAGTCGCTGCTGCATGCAAGTTTCCTTGTGTGTACATGCCATTTGGCGTTGGACCCAGGATCTGTTTGGGACAGAATTTCGCCATGGCAGAACTGAAGATAATTCTTGCTCTTATTTTGTCTAATTTCAGATTCTCTCTGTCACCAAAATATATGCATTCTCCAACAATGAGATTAGTGATAGAGCCTGAACATGGAGTGAATCTCCTTGTTAAGAAGCTATAAGACATATGGCTCATCAGTAATCACTTGTGTTCATATAAGCTATCAGTATTTGTTTTCGTTCTTATTATTACTTTTTTTTTAATAATGTAATTATGTGACATAATTTTAATAAAAGTGATATATATTAATATAACATAATTATTTTATACAAAAAATTTTTTCCATATTTCCCGAAATTAATTTGACTAGATAATATAATTTATTTTTCTGTTATTTGCGGAAACTCAGGCAATTTTTGGCTCTTAACATACACGACAGACAGCACTAATAAATATATGAAAACTCCTAGTAGCCAAAAATAGAAGCAAGCCCAACAACCCAAACCCACGTGGATCAAGTGCTGCCCAAATAAAACTTATTTATATATTGAAATCTTGCTAATCAAAAGCATTAATAAATGCGCATATATTTGGCCAAATAATTAAAATTAGTTTGTAAGGACTAAATTTTACTTTTTTAATATTGAAATATTAAAGGATTTGAACTCAATTTTTTAAACAAGAATGCATCAATTATTTAGTAATTTTAATCTATATATTTTAAGTGAAATAGTTTTAAATTTGTGTTATGCATGAGTAAGCAAATGATTATAATTTTTATTATATATAATATTATTACCGTTAAAAGAATCGCATGAGTAAAATATTAGAAGGTCTGAATTAGCATAATAAATACATGGTTATATTTAACATATTCATTTTTTTTTTAAAACATTGAAAATTCAAGTTTTGATTTATATTGAATATTTAAGAATATTATGTAATTTCAAAAAATTAGGGTAAATAAAATTACTATTGTTTTTCAATTCAAAAAACTAATTATCAAATATTACTTATTTAAAATTTTAAAGTTTTATATTTGTGTTATACACATGGCAAGTGTATCTATAATAATTGTTTTAATATAATATTATTTCAAATTTTGATATAATTATAATGTTAGAAAACAATTTAAATTTTATTTTCATGATTACAAATATATTAATAATGGTTGATAAAAAACTTAAGTCACCCTAAATAATTTTTTACCATCATTTTATTTAAAATGCAATAAATTACCTTGATTTGTTATTAAAAATTAAATTATAAAAGTACAAAACAAAAAAATATATGATATAGATTTTTTTTTCTCAATCAAAAATATAATTTCATTCATAAAACTAAAAGATTACAGAACTCAAGAACCACACAAAAAAACCTCCAATGCATAAATAGAAAACAATTGTAATAATGTCTAATAATATTCCGAAGCTAATTTGTCAAAAAATATATGTAATACACTCAATAGTCTACTCAACATGCAAAAAATAATTATGTTTTTCTATTCCCATCTTTGATAAAGAATTAGCAATATAATTTGTTTCTTTGCTTTCTTAAAGGAATAGACAAAATTAATAATTTTTTTTTTTTTTTGCTTATAACAATCAATTCCTTCCAAGGTTGTAAATTTGTATTGCATATCTAACGCTATATTTGGATATATAAAAATAAATGAAAGAAAAAGAAAGAAAAGTTTTTTTAAAAAAAGTAAATAATACATGTACCTCTTGTTTGGATAGTTATAATTTATAAAAAAGAAAAAATTTTAACAACTATTGTTTGGATAAATAATAAAAATAAAAGGAAATAATTCATTATAATAGTTTTTTAATTATAACTTTTTTTTAATAAAGTAACATATAATATACAAATATATTTTTATACTACTTAGTTTGTATAGACAAGTTTTTTTAAACAAAATTGAGCATGTTTAATATGATAAAATGTATTAGTAGTTATTGATTTACTCTTAATTTTGTATTTAATTCAATTTTTTAATTTATTCTGATAATAATTTGGCTTGCTTTATTGTTAAGACTTAAAAAATCATAAAATATTTATAAATTGTAATATTATATAAAATACTCATAAAAAGAAATTATTTTTGTAGAAAGTATCAGTTATACAATCAAATCTAATCTCATAATAAAAATATAGATATAATATTCATTTTATAAAAATAAAATTTTTTTAACTTTCTTTTCTTTAACTTTTCTCTCAAATTGGAATATTAAAAAAGTGAGAATTACAAGAGAAACCAAAAGATATTAAGTTTCTACCTCTTTCATTTCCTTTAAATTAAAAGTTTATCAAAATAAAAGAATGATTATTCTATTTCTATTACTTTTCTTTATTTTCCTTTCCTTTCTTTCCCTTTCCTTCAATCCAAATATAGTATAAGATATAATTGCTTATTTAAATCAAATACTATATATATTCACCAATTTTAAGGGGATATATAATAAATTAATTAGATAAAGATGCATTTTTTTAAAAATTAATATGAAAAAAATTTTGATAATAATTGTAGGACTTTTCTTATAATATTAATATTTTAAATTTAGAACTTAATTGTACATTGTTTTCTTCTAATGAATGAAGGAGTTATATATATATATATATATATATATATATATATATGTGTGTGTGTATGTGTGTGTATCTTGTATTTTAAAGGAGTTGAACTTATATTAAAACCAACCCATTGACTTTTTTATTTTAATATTGTGCGTGTTTTTGTTATGAATTACAAAATTAGTGGTATATCAATATGGCATCTTGAAATGTTTATTTATCTAAAAAAAGAATTGAATCAATAATGTCTATCTTAAAAAGAATATATATATATATATATATATATAAGAATATAGAAAATTAGGTATAAAAGTTTCAATTGTTGTTTGAATATTTCCAAAATGTTAGGACTTGTTAAATGAAATAAATGGTAAAATTCATAAAATTGAGGAATTTGTTCCATTTTTATAAAATTAGTAAAAATTACAAACTAACACCCCTTATATCATCTAAAACTTCATTCACTAAGAACTTAGAAAAGAATTTTTTCTATTTTCAATTCAAACCAAAACATATTTAGCCAAATCATAATTAACTATATCATTTTAGGTTGACTTAACTTATAATAAAATATTTGAGAATCCTTACAATTTGCCTCCTAACCAATGCATAATCGCCAAATATGGTTATATCCAAATTAATCAATTATCCTTAGCATATGGCTATGAAACCTTGCAAATCAACATAACCTTATTGAGTAATTGCCCAAAATAAAAAAAAATAATTAAGTCTTTACTAACTAATAACTCATAAAAGAAAAGAATTCCCTAGCAACATCATATTCAACATATATATATATATAATATTAAAGATTCATCTTTAAATTATAAATTATAAAATAAAAAAAAATACTAAAATATATGCTTGATAAAATTGCTATTCTAAAAATAAAACCTAACAATTGCATAAACAAAAAATATGAGTAAAACTTTAATAAACTTAAAAAAAAAATAGCAAGCAAAACTATAAAATGAATTTATTATAAGATAATAGAGACAAAATTGCAATAAAACAAAATTAAAGAATAGTGAAATTTGATTTATTTAATATTCTTTTTAGAAGAATATTTGTATTTATATTGCTATCAAGAGATATTATCGTAAATATATTAAAAAGTTATAATTATTAACAGTATAATATAATAAGTAATAAAATACATGAAATTAATGAGATTTTTCCTTCAAAATTACAGAATTCTTGCTTAATCTATATTTTTAAAAAAGAAAACAAAATCTTCCCTAATTTAATGATATTATTATTATAAACCCATTAAACGTCAAATTCCTCTTTTCTTATTACTACATTAAATTTCATTTAATTTTTCATGAGTAATTAGAAGATATGGAAATATATTCATGAGTAATTAACTTTATATTTAATTTCTATTTTTATTTGTATTATTGACCAAATTAATTGTATTTTATTCATATAAGGTAAAAATATTGGATATTTAAAGGTAATAAATGTAATTAATTTAGTTTAACTAATTATTTTTTAAGTAATAAAAATGTTACTATAACAAATAATAAAAATATTTTAAATAAATAAAATACAATTATTAGAGAATACATGATGATTTTTAAACTCATCCATATGTCAAAATTATAAGCTATCCATATTGAATTATTTTCTTTTTTATCAAAGGTTTTGACTTATATATTTATATAATATAACATAATTTTGTTTTATTTGCACCCTAAATAAATTTAAGTAATTATTAATATTTCTTTAATTAGATTTTGGCTAAAATAAATTATTAGTTTTACACTATTGAATAGCAACATTTTTTTAAAAAAATCTCTATATCAATACCTTAGTGAGTTGGATTTTTTTTTCTCATTTTGTTAATCTATTTAATGAGATTTATGGACTTGTAAGTTTCAGTTGGGTTATATTTTAATTTCATATTTGAGTTAACAATTGAAACTATATCGGTTATTTTATTAGGTGTTTTTACTGATTTTCTTCTAAACAAAATTAACTAAAGGGAACAAAAGCTAGTGCATTTGATTATCATATATGTTGTGCTATAAAAATTGACTATCATGTCGCCTGAAACGTAAGAACAACTTATGTCATCCTTTTTTTTTTTTTTGAAAAATATTGAATATTGGATATTTATGTTATATATAACAAAATTTTATGATAGAAGCCCCATGCTTTTTTTGATATCTGAAATTAATTTTCCAACTTAATTAACTTATTTTAATACTATCTTGGTTCCATGTTAAATGTCCATCTTTAATTTAGCATGAAAATTAAGAAAAGTTTTAAAATAGATTAAACATTATAAAAAATATATCCTTAAAATGAAAGTTAATTACATGATTTAGTATGTTGACATGTGTGTTTGGAATAAATTTGAGGTGAACGGGTACTCCAAGATACTCCAAGTATTGAAATTTAAAATTAGGAATTGAGGTGAGGGTTTTTTATATTTAAATATGTAGATTTATTTAGATAAAACTTAATTCAATATTTAAGTATTTATTTAATTTTGAATTTTGATTTATAGGTTTATATTTGAATTATATATACATGTATTTTTTATTTTATATAATAACTTTAAAATTTAAACGAATTTTTATTTTATATTTATATTTTTTTCTGATGATAAAACAATTTTTTTTTGTGTGATGATAAAACATTTCTGATACATGTAACACATTGATAATTTTTTAAATTGACTTACTCATTTAAAAAAATTATGAGTTCTATCCATAATGTACTTCTCTAACTTCCATATTTACGCTATTTATAGATGGAAAGGCAGGAACCTGATGATCCTAGCCCCTACCTTCTAGCTATATGGATACCAGGTAAGAACAAAACCTCACAATGTCAAGCTATATTAAGTAGGCTCAGAGGTGAGCTAAACAGCACCTCATACCATTTATGATATACTTTTGAAAATAGGATACAATGTTAAGATCACACCATAGATTGGCAGGTATGTAAATAGGATATATCATCATAGTTAGAGTTCAAACTACACACTGACAAGTGACAAGTACTAGCGGAAAAAGATATTGTTTGCCCTACTACAAACTAATTAGATGAGCTTCTGTAAACATGCATTTAATAGGTGAAACTGCAAATTCAATTCAACCACAAAGTTCTGGATCCCAAGAACCAGGAAGATTGTGCAATGAGAAGACCTGCTTTGCTTGCAATAGTGTAAGAGAAACAAATGCACAGACAGTCCGAGGAGCCATCTTGGTGAGCAATATTTACTCATACATAAATGTTATGGAAGCACAAATCGCAAATACCTCATAGATTCGTTGCTAATATTTGCATTGCAATGTGTACAGATACCTTGTAGAACTGCAATGAGAGGAAGCTTTCCCCTAAATGGGACGTATTTTCAAATTAATGAGGTAATGTAGTTCAAGCTATTGCCAACTCTAATTCTCAGAAGACTCAGAAGAAGGGGGTTCCAGTGGAATCTGGGAAACCAGAACCCAACCTATACAAGATATGGATTATCTTTCAGTATTCAAAAACTGACCTTTTTTATTCCTACACTGCCCAGCATGTATAAATTCATTTGATATTTAGATGCTTATAAAATGAAGTTGCTATTACCACACAGGTCTTTGCAGATCATGAATCTAGCCTCAACCCGATGGACATTCCAATGGAATGGATAGACGAACTGTATACTTTGGAACATCTGTATCAAGAATATTCAAAGGTAAGAAATTACCCACCAAGCTTTTGAACATTAAAATTGTTGCCATGGTTTAGTAATAAAGGAAAAAGGTTACTTACAAAAACTAATCCATGTCTACTAGCACTTTCAACTGAGGAAATTCAGTACTGCTTTTG
The DNA here is from genome assembly GCF_047325235.1 of Durio zibethinus. Lineage (NCBI taxonomy): Eukaryota > Viridiplantae > Streptophyta > Magnoliopsida > Malvales > Malvaceae > Durio > Durio zibethinus. The sequence goes on from NC_143175.1 coordinate 20,740,875, forward strand.
GAAAGGTATGAAATGTTACTTTTAATAATTCAATTATCCTATCTGCATGCAACAAGCAACAGCTTCTCATTAGGCACACATATATAGAAATGGGACAAAAACTGTTTATTTATTACACATTAGTCTCAGCATTCATACCAATCAAACAATAAGTTCATATACAGTAACTAATGATTTCCCACCAGAAACCTAGGTTAGTCAACCCTGCTTAGTATTTGTGGAAGGCAAGAGTTGCCATTCCTATCCATGGGGTCACACATTGTACTCATATCCATCTGATGCTGGACAGTACTTTTAGAGAGAGGAACATTGTTAGAAGGTAGAATGTTCAAACTTGCCATATTAAAGACAGACAATTGCTAATTATTCAGGATTCTCTAGTTCATATATAATTTTTAAATATGACTTAATGCATAGATTTCAAACTACATTGTTGAGTGTGGCATTCAAGTCCCGACTCATTCATCATTCACATTTTAGGGTTTGCGATTTGCATATTTCATTAAAGTTCAAAAACTTGCTGGAACATGACTAAGGCTATTAGGGTTTCAAAAGATGTAAGCCAATCTTTTAAACATTTTGACTCTCAAGTGATGTGACTAGGTTTGGTTTTCACATTTTTCAACTCATTGAATAAACACCAGTTGCAAAAAAGTGCATACTTATGAATGATATTTATTGGACCATATATTAAAGCTACAGAAACTCAATATATACTAGTCATGATTTAATAATCCATTCTAAGTAATTTACCATTAATTGCTAACTGTTGAAAATCACTTGTACTGATGGTTGAACTTTATTCATGTCCAATCATATGAAACTTACTTAAATTGGCTGTTTTCTTTTACAACATGAAAAATTCCTACAGATTCAGAATATTTCTCATTTTGCATCACTTATGTCCTGCTCCCTAAATGTTAAACATCATTTCCTGATATTAGAAGAACAGCTATTATAAGACATCTCTGGTTCAATGTCCTTCCAGAAACAGTGCAATTAATATGTCAATGAAATTCAATTGATCCACTCTTTTAAGAACTAGCAACGATCATGCATGTATTGAAGATTTATAATGCTTTCACCCATGCTCCTTTAACTGACTGTCTAAAATTATTTGCAGGATTTGTTTGTATGAGGGGATTTGACCAAAAAACACAAGCACCCCGACCTCTTATGGTCAGTTTGCACTTTCCAGCAAGTAAGCTCGCCAAGACAAAAAAGAAAACAAGAGACAAACCAGCCATGACACAAAGATGATTGTTACCAAAAGATACCAACCAGCATCAATCCATAAAGGAAAGTAAAATAAGCCAACCAGCATCTGTCAATAAAGGAAAAGAAAATTTGCTGACATAGCAGAGAAGAAAAATTTTTACTAACACATTGTTGTACACAAATGTTCTTCGTCTAACATGAGATGCATTCACCCCATGTTAGCATGGCAGGAAGAAAAACTTTTTAGTGAAATTTTAAACCCCATGGTAAGTGTGATGTAGTCTGTCAATGAAGAAATCTCTAGAATAAAACTATTTTATTCTTCTATATTTTTCTTCTTACAATGCTAGAATTGCATGAAAATATATAGGCTAAAGACTGAATATTCTCAACCTTAAAAACCAAGATTTTCATACATTAAAAACAGCTAATCAAAGGAGTAATTTACTCTCTACGCATAATGGGAAAATATCTAATGGATTTGGTGTAATTACCCAAATCACTCTTCATTCTAAAAATAAGAGACTTAACTAAAATAGATAGAGTCAATTAATCAAGTAATAATGAAGATTAAATTTCTGCAGTCAATTGATCAAAACTGTGATGATTATTTCAATTCAAGCTCTAAAGAGATCCATTCTCATGCTCCCATATGTACTATACATGAGTATTACATATACACACACATATGCAGATACAGATATGTCATATAGTTAGCCTATGTGTATGTGTCTGTGCTAACCACAAAGCTAACACAAAAAGTCCATCCAAATTGCGACAATCAGGTTCCTTGAATCTATAAACATATCCAACAAGAGCTCCCCATTCCACATCCAATATGGGACCGAAACAAGGCCATGATTATTAAAAAGGACCAGAGAGAGAAAAAGGATTCCTGGGGGTTACACAGATTAGACCTATTAGATTACCATTATGAACATCTGTTAGCTGAAAATTGCTCTAGAGATCCACTAAGAAATGACATTAATGGTTTCAGACTCCTAGACTTCATATATACAAGCAAATTGGAGCATAGATTCATATGAACCCAAAGGCCATACACAAGTCCATGATGATGATTCAAACAACCAACATCATACCATATTACAAATATAAGCCTCGAATAAAAGGAACCAAGAAGATGAAACATTAAAGTCACAGAGATAGACACCAAGATATGTTGACATCTAAAGACATTATTAAACAAAAAAAAGGCTTGAGATCACAAGTGAGCGTCATGATCTCATAAAATCATTTTGAGGGTTTGAGATTTTTAAAATTGCAGAGAACATATGTACAAAAGAACAAAATAAGAACTCAAGTTCTGAAAGGCTTAAGCAAGAGAACCATTGGTGCTTGTTCACTAGTAGTTTCAAAGGGATAATGAAGAAATAAACATGCTCTATTGGAAGATTTTTGTACTTTCACAAGCTTATAGAAACTTACCAAATGCAACATCCAGAGAAAAGACGCTGCTTCTAACATCTTCATTCCCCTTTTGCCAATTATATGTCAGGACATTGTTCCTACACAGCAAAGATTAAGCTGTTGAAGGGCCTGATGTCGGCATCAAGCTGTAACCTGACCTCCATGAATTACCACTAAGTCATTCAGAAGATCATTAATCCTTATAAAAGTTTTTCCATGCTTGTAATGCATAGTCTTTACACGAGGAGCTCAAAAGCTTCATAATAATAAAGATTTAGTGTGTAAAAAAAATACTTGCAATTCCAAGAACAATTATTGCAAAACCTATGATTTAGCAAAAGCAATGACCTGGAAAACAATAAGAAAGGTATTGGAAGGAAACTTGCACAAGAAATATTTGGCCTACTAATCAATCATCAAGCTCACAATTGTAACTAACTACTCTAACTGGTGCTCCAAACAAAATCACTCAACCACAATGACAAGAGAAAAGGAAACAAGAAGTTACCTGACAAAGAAGGAAACAAGTTCTTTGTACTTAATGAATACAGCCTGTGAAGAACATATTCCAGCAAGTTTCTAAACATACCGACTAAGAAACATGATTGTTTATCAATATGATTTGGAAAGAGTTTGAATATAAGCACAACTGTACAACATAACAGTCACAAGAATTGGACAAACACCTGCCCTGGACTTCTTTTGGAACACTATGGTGTCCTTGAGCGCCTTTACCATCTCTGTTCACACCTCTTATTGTTTTAACAACTTATTGAATTCCAACATCTCATTATTAATTTTGGGTTCATTTTAGAGGATGTATAGACATTTCACCGCAAACCAATTATACACCAGAACATTTCTACTGACATAGAAAAGTCTTTGACCCTTCAGATGGTAAATATTTCAACAAGTTATAAAGTACCTTATGATTTTAACATGGTAAAAATATAATAAATGTCATATATTTGTTAGCCTAAGGCATAAAAGGCTTGCTTATCACCCATTTTCCTAATTGACAAGAACTCACCCTCATTTTATAGATTTAAAACATTGCCATATTGTAAGTAATACTAATACCTCATATCAGCCTTATTCTTAAGGATAAAACTTTGTTAGATGTGAATAATAGGGGAATGGCTGAGCAGCAAGGCTAATGAAGCAGCACATTCAGATGATCATTGAAATTAAATCTGTAACCAGATGATCATAAAATAAAACCTGATTCAGGCAAACCTAATCCAGATCTCCCAAACGCCTGCTACTTATTGCTGCATCCAAAAGATGGTAAACCAGTTTCACCAATAAAATGACAACTAAAATGTTAACCACCTCGGATATTGACAGCTCCAACAATCATATGTATATTTATGGGCTTTAGAGAATTAAATTTGCCAGAAGAGTTGAAAGAATCTCCAATTTCTAGCCCTTTTCCCCAATTGCAATTCAGCAAGATGAAATTTTTCAAGAACGTGATGTTCAAGATTCACCAAAAAAGAATTTGCAAAAACCTTGCTTAAAAGAGTCAAGAACTTCTTTTCGCACTACCTGTTGCATGCACAAAACAACTTCTGATGTCAATGTTTATTTGAAAAACAAAAAGGCTGGTGCCTTCTGCACACACTTTTCCATTTGATTTATCTGAAAAGAAGGAGAAAAACTAAATTTAAAAAAAAAAAAAAAAAAGTCTTAGCAACTATAAAATAGCTTGCCATCAACTAGTACAGTTTGGTAATCCACTCTTCAAAGCTAAAACATATGTCATATGTTGCAGTAACTGTGTCACTTAATTTAGTAAAACTGTGACAGCTCCAACCACACTTAAACCCTTCCAACCCAGCAAGTCTTCATACATTCATGCAACCACTCATTTATCACATTTGATCATTTGACAACACATAAATGGAATTTCAGAGTCAATAATGCAATATTGAATAATAAATAGCTTTTATTGAGACCGTGTTATCAAACTTGGCCCCAGCATTGGCATTCAAACTAAGATACTGCAGCAATTCTTGGCAGCACAAAGCAAATCATGCATGATATATGATAATTCCAAAAATATTCAGGGGCTTGCCAGCCTACTACCTTTCTACTTTAATGATTTCTAAGGCACCCCGCCCAACTAACTTTAATGGGTCCAAATTCCAAAATTTCAATGATACTGATTTAACAGGTAATTTTTCAAGACTGTGAACATTAAATTTTAAGAACTATGCAGAGAATGGTAAATGAAAAAATATGGAAAATTTTTGAAGGCCCAAGTAATCTCTCAAACAAGTCATAAATATGTACTATAAAATTCAAAACACAAATCCTTTACGGTGAAACATGAATGTAAAATGTTCAAGAAAAATTTGCCTTTACTACCATGAGCTTTGAATGCCATAACAACATCGTCTACAATCAGCTTTTCTGTATTGATATTTGAAAAGATTATACATAGTAAAAAACAGATCTATAGAAGCTCGAGCAAGCATGCATGCAGAGATAAAACATACACAAGAAAACAACAGACTGAAAAAACATGTGCACACATGGTGAAGGGATAAATAGCCTTGCATGACTATGAGGAAACAAGTGACATACTTTTAAAACTTTAAGTCCATAATTAAGAGCTCTATATCTTCCCAGTTTTAATTCTCAACACAGCAATTCAACAGAGCACAAACACTTAGGCTTCCTACCAGAGAACTCAAATGTATAAATTTCACATAATGTTTATATGGTGTACATAAGATGATAAGACAAATATAAAGGGAAAGGTTATGTCAGAGTGCCTTTCTTGTATTAGTCCCTTTTTCCTCCGTTTATTCCCCTGCTTCCTCCTAGTAATAACACACATGTACAAAAGCCAAAACACCACAATCCCCTTTTTTCACTGTAGCCTCTATCAACTCTTATTATCTCTTACATGGTGAACTTTTCTCAAACTCACTCTCTGGGCATTGCAAAAGTCAAATTCTGTATTGTGACACTCTTGAAACATCAAATATACCACCTTGAGTAATAAATGGACCAGCTTTGCTTCCCCACCCAAACAGCCATACATTGTCTCTCTTATGCGCGCTGAGAAATGAAACTTATAAACCATCACAGTTCCGAAGTTATTATGTGGGCCAAAATGTTGTTTAGATTTAATATTCTAGAATTTGGTTGATGGGCCTTCAAAGCAATTTATTATAATTTACCAAAAAGAATTTTCTCTTTCAACTTGGATGAGAATGCCACCACAGAAGAAAAACTTCATCGTTGTAGCTACATAATTCCTACAAGCCAACGCTCTTAACTTTGCTTCCACATTCTAAAAGGATGTTTAACATAATGCATGCTCCCTCTTTTTCTAAACTTCAGTAGCATGTTACTTGATCATCTGCTGAATATACTTGTTTAAACTTATGCTGAAAACATCAGGTTAATTATGCCTCTTTATACTTAAATCCTTTTAGCACATTTCTTTCTGTCAAATGATCATGATATTCAAAATAAAATCCCTTTTCTCCACTAAAAAATGATTTTGACCTGTTAATTGAACCAATACTCTATTTTATCATAGAATGTTTAGCCTAGTTAAAGCCTTACTGTTAAATAGTTGACCCTCACCCTTTATATGAACATCAAATAAAAAGCAAGGAAAAAAATTCGATTCACTTGAGTCATGCATGCAAACTTATTTACAAGTAATAACAACAACAAACTAAACCTTATACCCCATAACTCTGGGACCAGCTGTGTGAAAGACCAAAAAAAAAAAGAATCGTGTTTGGTTGTAGTTTTAAATTTTCTTGCCCCATTCATTTCTATCAAAAACAAGATCTTATTATCTTTTCACAAATTCTTAGGACCTTTTCATCAACAAACAGATTTAAACTAATAAATCTATTCACAAATTTATAGGACTTTTTCATCAACAAAAAGATTTGCCAAGAGCTAACAAAAATCAAGAGCTACATGTAGCCACGTACAAATCCTGTTATGATAGCAAACCCACATCGTAAACTTCAGCAAAACCCTAAGAAAGTCATAACCATCAAATAAACCGACAATGACAGAAAGTTTTTACAATGCCTTGCGTGCATGTGTTAATAAATCCTTAGCCAACAAAGGTAGAAAAATATGATATGTAAATTTCATTGCAATCATCCAATAATCGTGCAAAACTTTATGATAAGCACACATTTATTACAAAATTAAATAAGTTAAAGTCGTATAACAAATAATTCATCATAAATAGAAATCCATTAATCAAACAAGTATTTAACAAACATTTTAGAATCAGATTTGAAATATCATAAAAGCAAAAGAAATCTTAGATTTTGCACTGTTACTTCCTTTTCAAATTTCCTCTATTTTCTCAGCAACCAACGAAGGATTCAATTCATTACAACATACTATAATACATCATAAAAGCAAAAGGAATCTTAGATATTACACTCATGAGTACTACTTTCTCTTCAAATTTCATTCACTTTCTGAGCATCGAAACATGAATTAAACTCACAGCAAAAGAAACACATTTGAATGATCATAAAATTTCCTTTTGAAAAAGAAAAATTAAAAAAGGAGTCTTACAATTTGTACTCTTCAAACCGCTTCATTTTAAAAATTTTCTCCATTTTCTCAGAAACCAAACAGCCATTTTATCATTATATACAGCTTAAAAGATCATAGAAGAAAAAAGAAACATATATTTTCTACTCAGGAACACTACTTTCTTTTCCAATTTCCTCCATTTTCTCAACAAGCAAACAAGGATAAACAAATTATTTTAAAAAAAAAAAAAAGCCTAATCTGCGATCGAAAATACCCTCGAAACATTTACCCAAAAAAGGTTAAATCAAAAATTAAAACTAAAGAATACCTTTACTGATATCATAAAAGCGATTATAAGAGTGGGAAACAAAATTATGGTAGATTCGAGATAATAATTCTCATTATTATGGATTTTTTAGGTATCGATTTTTTTCATAATTTTTTTCGGATGGTTTTATTTTGCCGCCATTTGTTATCTCCTCCTGTACCTTTTTTTTGTTAAGCAGCTTTGCTGTAGTGACGTATAGATTGCTGGGATTTTGTGCAACTTATACTGTCACATGTTCATAATGTTCATAATTTTCAATGCCACATGTTCACATTGTTTTTATTCAATTATTTCTCAAATAATTAAATATCTTTTAAAACAGAAAATAATACCAAATCATATATTTTCAGGTCTTAATCCCATAATTCGAAACAAATATGAGAATTAAAACGCTAATCACCAAATCATATATTTTCATATATTAATATACAAAAAATAATATTTAAAAAATAACATAAATAGCAGGCATAATTAAAATGAGCTTAGAATATTAATGTGTTCAACGAACCTGATCCAGTTTGACTCGGCTCGTAGAAATTTTTTTTTGGTTAAAGATAAGTGATTTGTAAGAAATATGCAATAATCATTTTATTTAAATCCACTCCCTTATTTAGGTTTTTGTTTTTTACCATGCTAAATATATTATTTTATTTATAGGAAGACGATTTGAATTTAATTCTTTGAATAAAAACAACATATTCATGCTTGCATGAAAGACAATTAAATTTAATATTTAAGCAACTAATAATCTCTTTATTTGAAGCTGCAAGAGAAAAAAGCAAATTCATAAAAAAAAAAATGATATCATCTAAAGCAAACATAGAGGTTTTTTATGTATGTTTGAAGTTGACATTATTTTAATTATCGGGTATTATTCGATAAAAAAATTTTGAATTTAAATTTTATCGGTGATCATTTATTAAAATCATTTTAAATATACGATATGTAATCATTTATTTTAAATTGTTAAGTATAATATATTTTATTTTAACTTAAAAATTTAATCAATCTTTGTATAAAAAAAAATTAAGATTTTTATGCGTTACTGACTCTTTTGACTGCTTGGATAAAGATATTGCATGTTACGTCACCCGTCCACATGGTGCAGTATTTTTCTGATCAAGGGCCTAGTCATCTGAGATTGACAAGAAAGAAAATATTAAATCAAAGGAAATGGCACTACTACAAGGATTATATGTGGGAGAAATTAATTTACGTAAAATACTTTAGTTTTATGTTTTTTTAATAATTGATATTAATATATTCAAAAGATGAAATTAATTAATTTTTTATTTATTTTTCTCATCAGTTGGTTTTGTTGAAATTAATTATTAAAAAAATTTTAAAAATTTTTATGTAAGTTGATCTTACCTTATATATATATATATATATATATATGATATTTAATAGTAAAAAGTTTTTATCCAATGCAAAAAAGTATTGTAAATTACTATGTTATAAAAAGCATTTGCAACAATTTTTAAGCACATTTTTATCATGAAATGTAGATTTATGGATATCTATAGATAGGGTATAAGACGTATAGAGTATTCTTTATTTTTATCAAATATTTATATTATATTCATTTTTATACTCATATTTAACAAATATTTAAAATCTATTTTTCATTTTTGTAGGTATTTAATGTATACAAGTAATTCCTATACTCATAATTTTTGAAAAAATATAAAAACTTATTTTTTTAGCTTTTTTTATTTTTATTTTATACATTTATTTAATTTTTATAAATATATATTTTTTAAATAAAAATATATTAATTTTAATTAATCTAAAATTAAAATGTATATTATTTAATAAAAAAATTTATTTACTAAATATATATAAATATATATAGGGTATAAGGCAAATGCTATATTATCCGTCATGTTTGTGTATCCTATAAAAAAATTTAAAATCATATTTATTCACATCCCAAATTTTAATATTCATCCGCATCCTTATTTAGGTAAAAATTTAGATTTTTTATCAGATATAAATAAAATTAACATCTTTAAATATAATTTATAATAATTATTATAACATAAAAATGAAAAACGTTTCACCTATAAATTTAAAAAATATAAAAATAGCTATTGTCACAAGCTTCCCTTAATAAAATTTTCCTAAGACTCTAGGAAAAACCTCTAAACTTATGCAATTTTCAAAATCTTTTTTTTTTAATCCAAGGGAATACTGGTATTAGGATAATGAAGTTCAAACTCTCATTTTACATATTTTCTTAAAACTTCTTAATTATTAGGTCAAGACCCAACTTTCAAAACCATTGATAATATCATGAGTTCTACAAGTAAATCCTTTATATATATATTTATAAATAGTATGGGTGATAAAGCACCAAATTAGTTGGTGAGAGATCATTTACATATTCAGAAAGTGATTAGGTATCACTAGCAAAAAAAAAAAAGTCTAATACCTATGGATTTTTATTGACAGAATTTTTTCATTGATAATTACCAATAACTTTCCGATGGTTTATCAATGGAAATACAAAAAATAAAATAAAATTTTTTTACCAATGGAATATCAATGAAAAAATTTTCATTAGTTGTAAACACCCCAATCTATGTGGTGGTCTACTAGGTTTAGATTTTGTTAATAAAAAATAAAAACAAATAATGAAAAATAAAAAACAAAAAAATGAAAAATTAGGAAATTTTAGGGTGGTTTAATTTGTTTAGGTTTGTTTCACTATGGTTATCAATTTAGGTTAAAATCAGAATTAAAGTTTAAATTTAAAAGAAATTCAAATTCCTTTCTAGTTTAAGGTTTTTCAGATTTGAAACCTTATAAATACATGGCTAAGACAAGTAACAAATACGGACATAATACAAAGATAAGGCATATCACACACAGAAAAGGTAAAAAATATACAATAAAAAGCAAAAATATCAGTAAAAATAAAAAAATTTGAAGATTTTTAGAAAAATCTAGAAATTTCTCATATTCTGAGAAAAATTTTTCAGATTTTAGTGAATTTTTTAATGCCAATTGAATTTTTTTAATCAATTTTTTGACATCAGTTAAAATTTTCGATAGGATTTTCAGCATTAGGTTGAAGATTCTGGTAAATGTTAAATTTTCGATGAACTTTCGATGAACCAACCAAAATTCTAATAGGATTTTTAAAATCCAACAAAGGATTCAACCAAAGTTCATCCATTTTAGAGAGAAAGAAAGAAAAGAAAAAGAAGAGAGAGTGTGGGGGAAAGGAAATATAAGAAAAAAAATGAAACTTGGCTTTTATAGCCAATTAAAACTGCGTTGTTTTATAGGTTAAACAGCTCCTAAGATTCGTGTGTTTTCATTCAAGCAACCTGACCTAAGCACAACCTACTTTGTCGGCTCATGTCCTAACCAGACCCTTCAATCGAGCCAAGCCAAGTGGATTAGTTGAGTGGCATTTATAAGCCATATTCTGTGCCTGAAGTAGAGCTGTGCCGTAGCTACCTAGTCGAACCGTGTCTTATTTTGGTATTTTTCTTTTTTATTATTTTATTTTATTTCTATTTATTTATTCCATTTGTTTATTTTTCTTTTTCTTGTATTTTTGCATGATTAGATTTTAGGAATAAAAAATATAAAACAAAATAAAATATTTTTTTAAGAATAAATATTAATTATCCAATAATGAAATTTTTAAAAATTTCAAATAGTAAATTTCTAATATATCTCTAGGTAAAAAATTTTATCTAAATTTATCTCAAATGATGAAATAATTCAAATAATTAATTTTTTTTTCAATTTAAAAAAATAAAATTAAAAATAAAATATTAATAAAATTTTGAAATTAAATACAAATTATCTAAGGATGAGATTCTTAGAAATTTTGAAATAGTAAATTTTTAAAAAATCTCTAGGTGAAAAATTTCTTTAAATTTATCCCAATTTGTGAAATAATTTAGATGAAATTTTGATAAAAGTAATAGTATTCTTTTTCAAATAAAAAATTTTAGTTAAAAATATCTGACAATTATCTAAGGATGAGAATATTAGAAATTTCAAATGGTAAAATTTTAAGGTATCTTTAGGTGAGAAATTTTTTTAAATTTGTCTCAAATGGTAAAAGAATTTAAATGAAATTTCAAGAAAATAATTGTCATATTATTTTCTTTCCAAAGATTAAAAAACAAAAAAAAAGAAATAAAATTTCTAAATAAGCCTAAATGGTGAAAAATTTAGAAGTAAAAGAATTTCTAAATAGGTCAAATGATGAAAAATTTAGAAATTAAAAAAGAAAAGATATTTCAAACTTGACCCAAATGGTGGAATAATTAAATATATTTTTTAAAAAATAAATAATTAAATCATTTTTTGATGATGAAGCCTCTTTAAAAAATCAAATAAGATTCTTGAATACTCTTGAGATGAAAAAATATTTTTAAGACTTTTACTAGATTAATGGAAAATTTTAAGAATTATTTCCAATATTCAATTTTAAAATTAAAACCATTAAAGTCAAGACCTTAGGATAAATTTAAAATAAAATGGTACCATCTTTTCGATGGGCATATGAAGGTGCTATAACCTTTCTCATATGTAACCAAACTTTTGATCCATATTCTGGTTAATAGATCTAAACATATTCTTTTAAGGACCCTTAGTTAAGTTTAAGAGCTTTTTAAAATGATAGATTTATTAGGTAGCTAATCACACCTACTTAAAAAAAAATATTAGTGGTAACTCATTTTGTTAAGTCTAGCTATAGATTTACGGATCTATATGTTATGACAGTTTCGTAACTCCACTAGGGACCGCTATAGAGAGTCAAGCCATAAATTTTTAAATTATCATATCCTTTGGTCTAATAGTTTTAAAATGTAATGATTGTGTTATCTGTTTACTAATAGTTTTTTTTATCTTTTATTTATAAGATTGAAAATTATGCATTCCTTCATACATATTATCACATGCATTTGTATTACATAAGCTCTATACTCAGGCTCCATCCTTCTTAAGAGGGAGTAAATTATCTATGCTCTCATGAAATAATAATCTTTGTAATAGTTAGCGAAATACTCTCACTCAAATTAAATCATTTTCATTGGTAGTCTATGATTGGTGAATACTGGACTACCTTACTAGTCTGTGATGGATAATGATGTAAGAAATAATTTGAGAACTTTTAATGATCAAAATCAATTAACCTTGCATATAATTTACATTTAAGAGGCTAACTTGAAGATAGAGCCATTCTTACACAGTGATAAATGTATCCTGAAATTAGAACACATGAAGGAATAATTCGTGTGATATATTGATTATCTAACCATTTTGTTTGTTAGGCTTTGTGCATTTGTGTCATGATAATATCATACATCATTTTCATTATCATATTTAACATTGTCATTTGCATCATTCTCATAGAGAAAATATTTGTCACATAGTAGTTATTGATAAATCAGATCTCATACCTATATCTATGAAAATGTATATTACATGCATTACACACAAAGCATATAATTTTTTATCATAAATGTGGTCTTTAAGGTTCATAGATAGCTGACCAACTAAGAATCCTATACAATCAACTCATCAATATAATATAAGAGCTCAAGCCAGACAAATGGAACAAAAAAATTTTAATCATCTCGAGAGGATAAAGAAAGCTCAAGAGAAGCTTGAAGGAGAGTTAAGTAAGATTTTAGAATCTTTGAATAAATTGAATAAGCGAAAAAGTATAGAAGAAAATACTAGCCCACAGGACCATCCATCACAAGAGGTAATTGACCTTCTGTACCTTCTTGATTTTAGGCTACATCAAGCCCAATCCATATAAGATCTAGCACCACAATAGTTCACATATCTTGTAAGGTATACATATCCTGAAATGCCCTTATCTTTAAATCTTAGGCAATACCAAAATTATGTAAATCCTATTTTTATTCAAAAAGCAGTAGAAATAACACTAATCCTTAACTTGGACGATCTAGAGAAGAAAAAAAAGTTGAGGCCTAAGGAGAAATAAACTTTAAAAGGCTCAAAAGTTAAATAAAAGATGAACTTGTTAGAGGAAAGGTTACAAGCAATTGAAAGAATTAATTTTTATGATTTTGTGGATGCTACTAGACTTTGTTTAGTCTTAGATGTTGTATTCTTCCAAAGTTTAAAGTGTCAAAGTTTAAAAAATATAATAGCACAAAATGCCTAAAAACTCATATCATCATATATTGTCGAAAGTTGTTAATGCATGTATTCTAAGACATTTTTAATGGCTCTACTGCTAGGTGATATATCCAGTTGGATAGGACTCGTATTCAGTCTTGAAATGATATGACCCTGACTTTATCGGTCAGTATCGATATATCATAGATTTAGCTCATAATCATCTGTCTTTACAAAATACAGAGAAAAAGGTGACTGAATCATTTTTTACTAAGAAAGAGACTACAATACTATTTGTAAGTACTTTGAAATCTCTTTATTATGAAAAGATGATAGAAAATGCAACAAAAAACTTCATTTAGATGGTAATTTCAAGTGAAATCATTAAAAATACCATTAAAAGTGGTAAGCTCCAAGAAGGAAAAACCACCAAGAAAGAAGGGTTGTTTGAAAAAAAAGAAACTGAAGCCTAAGATATGAACTTTGATGGGCAATAATACAAAAGTTATGCTCCATTTCATCCTATTTACTATCACATAGATAATGGTATTACGTAAGCTTCTTACCAATCATAGCCACAACTAGCTTACCTATCAACCTATCAATCAACTTTTCAAGTACATGCATCAGCTTCAAAGCCTAACAATCAAGTAAATGGTTTAAGAAGATCTCGAGATAACCAAGAAAAAGCACATATTGATCATATCCTCATGACTTACATTGAGTTATTCTTATAATTGATCAAAAATAAACTGGTATCTCTAGTTATTCTAAAACTATTAAAGTCACCATATCCAAAGTGATACGATGCTAATGCAATATGCGATTATCATAATGGGAATATAGGTCATTCAATTGAAATCTACCTTACTTTCAAACACTAAGTGCAAATTTTAATTTGGAAAGGCTTAGTGAGCTTTGACGAATCAGAGGGTAAGATGTTAATAAAAATTCTTTACCTGATTACGTAATGGCATAATTTTGAGAATGACGTTAAGGCTGGTTGGAAGTTGCCTGTCATTTTAAGATTTCTTTTGAAGTAATGTTAGGAATTCTTTCATACAATAAGATTTCATTTGTTATTATTTTAATTAAAGGTAAGTTGATGCATTTTATTATATTTTCTCTTTCATCTAAGCCATTATTCCATGTTTTGTTATTTGCCACATCTTTTTATTTCCATTCTCAAATTTCAAACGATGAATGTTTAGGTAATGATAACAATAATTTTGAGATTTAATTTTAAAAACTTATTCACATTGATAAAGTTAAATCTATGGAGACTATTTTAGCAAAAAAAAAAAGTAAACTACTGACAGACGTGAAATAGATATGCCTTAAAGATATGCAGTCATTTATAAAGAATCATGAGCTTATTTTTGTTCAATAGGTGGTGTTCAAGGAAAGCATTCACATTTGAGATGAAAAATGGTCATCTTTCTTTTACCATTTAAAAAACCATCTATTACTACCCTTTTTGAGTCTATTATGATTTTTTTTCTAAAAAACTACAACTAAGGATCATCTTTCGCACCGGGAGACAAATTGAGAAAAATATGCTTAAACAAGAAAAGAGGCAAAAGATCATAAAAGGTCTCAAAAATAGAGTTTAAAAAAAATCACTTACAAAAAAAAAATAAATGCTACAAATGAATTGAGGCAAAATAATGAGATTCTTTTTGTAAGAAATAAGATGAATGGAAAAAGTAGTGAAATGATGAGAAATGATTATTTGGTTTTGAACCCATTAAACACATGTGTTTTGAGCCTATTTTATCGATCTCTTTCATGACCCCTCATTGTAGCCTATATTACAACTTTTAAAAATTCATTTGGATCAAATGTGAGTGCTCGAATTAAATAATCATATATTAGGCTAAGGCATGTTTATGGCAAAACGACAAAATCATGGTACATGTTTTAGAGATTAATATATGAGAGATATCAATAATGGATAAAAAAATAAAAAAAATGAAAACAAAAAGTAAAATGAGAGAAAAAAACTGAAATTGAACACCCAAAAAGGTAATTTGGGTAAAAAAATCTCTGAGCTAAAAGTTAAATGAATAGTTCAAATATATGAAAGATAAAAGACATTTGAAAATACCTAAAAGTTGGGGTAAAGTTCAATGAGCTCAAAATGATCTCGAAAGTCAAAGGAATAAACTTTTGAAAAGAAATTCCAAATTAATGTTAAGAATTGTCTAAGTATTCATTGTTTAGACGTTGTTCTACTATTCAATATCATCCCTAATGACATGCTTTGATTTTGTTCCTTTGCCTATTTATTTTTGTACTAAACTCATTTTTCATTGATTACCTTTCTCTCAATTCACTTTGTACTATCTTATTTTTACATCCTCATAATAAACCGAGGAATATATGATTGTATTGTATTTATCATGATTTGAAATGATAATGAATGAATGATAATGTGCATAAAATATTCTTATATTCCTTTTGAAAAAAAAATCTACGATGATAGGGGGCAAAAAAATGAAGATATGATAGAAACTTGAAAAGATGACACATGGTGTAACCAAATATGGTGATAGATTGATTGACATAACTTGTGAGATATGATCAAATGATGAAAATAATGTGGGTCAATGGACAAAATCCATGGCTAGTGCTGATAAGCCTATAAATGGTGATCAACTAATATAAATAATATGGATTAATAAACAAAACACATAACTTATGAGTGATGATCAAATATTATGGATCAATTGACAGAATTTATTTTGAGATAGCTAGTGCTGAGCAGCTAAAAGAGAATATGGGATGGAGGAGTCTTGAGAACCATATTATCATGATTAATTAGAATTTCATGATATTTATCTGCATTACATATATGTAACTTGGTTTGGACATGCATCAACCAATAAACATTTAAATCGTGACTTAAAGTATGGCATCACATTATTGTGAGAATTCGGATTATTACATTTGCATCATTGATCATGACATTCATTACTTATAAAATTTTAACTTTGATAAAAGTTTAAAAGTCATCTGAAAAAGAAATTTTAAATCTTTTTTATGAAGACTTTTAAGATAAAATTTTGAGTTTTCAAATGAGAATCTTTGAGTTTTCACATGAAAATCTTTGAATTTTCAAATGAGAATATTTAAGTTTCAAATGAGAATCTTTGAGTTTTCATGTGAGAATCTTTGAATTTTCAAATGAGAATATTTGAGTTTCAAATAAGATGTGAAACCCTAAAATTTTTTGAAATACGAATGTGAACTTGAAATGAAAAGCTTTAAACTTTTGGATACGAATATCTAATTTTTTGAATGAGAACCTTTAAATTTAGATGTGAAACTCTAAAATTTATTGAATGTGAACTTGAATAAGGAATTTTAAAATTTTGAATGAAATCCTAAAGTTTTTAAATAAGAAAGTTTTTAATCAAAATCTTTGATATTTGGTTGAATTCCTTAAAATTTTTTTTAAAAAAAATCTTTTGGGTGTGAATCTCCAGAATTCAAATGTAAATCTCTCGAATTCGAATCTTTAAATGTTGGATGTGAACCTTGCAATTTGCATGTGAATCCCTGGATTAAAATTTTGGACATGAATCTTACAAATGCGAATCTTGAAATCTTGCGAATCAAAATTCTTACAAAGTTAAAAAATCTTATGAATCTAAAATTTTGTGAATCAAATTCTTGTGAAATTGAAATTTTGATGATCAAATTTTGGTGAATTCTTGTGAAGCTAAATAGTTTTTATGAATCTAAAAATTATTGTGAATCTTTGAATTGTGAACCTTTGAATTTCGAACTCATATTGTGAATATTTGAGTTTCTATTACAAATTTCATCAGACATGATCTATGACTCCTCTGAACAAGATTGTAGAAGAGCTTTATTTATTTTTCCAAAGTCATTGAGCCTCTGCTTAGAGAAACTTTATTTATTTTCCTAAAGTCGATGAGCCTCTGCTTAGAGGAACTTTATTTATTTTTCAAAGTCGTTAAGCCTTTGATTAGAGGAACTTTATTTATTTTTCAAAGTTGTTGAGCCTCTGATTAGAAGAGCTTTATTTTTTTCAAAGTCATTGAGCCTTTATTTCGATGAGCTGTATTTATTTTTCTAAAAGTTGTGAGCTTTTATTTAGGGGAGTTTTATATCATTCAGCAAATTTGAATGTCTGTTTAAAAAAAAATGTCAAGCTAAGTCTTGATTGGGTTATCCTCGTCTTTACATAATTCTTATTTCATAAAAAATATGTAAAGAAGGGCAGCTATAGACACCTCAATCTGTCTAATGATCACTAGGTTTAGATTTTGTTAATAAAAAATACAAAAATAAAAAATGAAAAATTAGAAAATTTTAGGGTGGTTTAATTTGTTTAGGTTTGTTTCTCAGTGGTTATCAATTTAGGTTAAAATCAGAATTAAAGTTTGAATTTAAAAGGAATTTAAATTCCTTTTCAATTTAGTGTTCTCAGATTTGAAACCTTATAAATACATGGCTATGACAAGCAATAAACATGGATAGAATAAAGAGATCAGACATATCACACACAAAAAGGTAGAAAATATACAGCATAAAGTAGAAAGATCAACAAAAATAAAAAAAATTGAAGATTTCTAGAAAAATCTAAAAAATTCTCAAGTTTTGGCAAAATTTTCTAGATTTTGGTGAATTTTTTGACGTCAGTTGAATTTTTTGATAAATTTTTTAGCGTCAGTTGAATTTTCTGACAGATTTTTTAAAATTCAGTTAAATATTCTGACAAAGGTTGAATTTTTTAATGAACTTTCGGTGAACCAACCTAGATTTTGACGAGATTTTCAAAATCCAGTGAAGGATTCAACCGAAGTTCATCCATTTTAAAGAGAAAGAGGGAGAGAAAAAGATGGAAGATAAATAGTAAGGGAAGATAAATCTGAAAAAAAAATTTTGGCTTTTATAGCTAATTGACATTGTTTTGAGGGTTAAATAGCCTCTAAGATCCATGCGTTTCCATTTAAGCCAACTCGACTCAAGCATAACCCACTTCCCAAACAGACCCTTCAACCGAGCTGAGCCAAGTCAATTCTTTGAGTCACTTTTTTTAGTTGCATTCTGTGCTTGAAGTAGAGCCGTGCCTTATTTTGGTATTTTTATTTTGTTATTATTTTATTTTATTATTTCTATTTATTTATTCCATTTGTTTATTTTTTTTCCTTGTATTTTTGCATGATTAGATTTTAGGAATAAAAAATATAAAACAAAATATTTTTTTTAGAATAAATATTAATTATTCACTAATGTAATTTTTAACAATTTCAAATAATAAATTTCTAAGGTTTCTCTAGGTGAAAAATTTTATGTAAATTTATCTCAAATAGTAGAATAATTTAGATAAAGTTTCAATACCAATAATTATTATTTATTTTCAATTTTAAAAAAATAAAATATTAATAAAATATTAATAAAATTTTGAAATTAAATACAAATTACCCAACGATAATATTATTAAAAATTTTGAAATGGTAAATTTTTAAGAAATCTCTAGGTGAGAAATTTCTATAAATTTGTTCCAAATGGTGGAATAATATAGATAAAATTTTGATAAAAGTAATTGTATTCTTTTCCAAATAAAAAAACATTGGTTGAAAATATTTAACAATTATTTAAAGATAAGAATTTTAGAAATTTCAAATGATAAATTTTTAGGGTATCTCTAAGTAAAAAATTTCTTTAAATTTATCCCAAATGGTAAAAGAATTTAATTAAAATTTCAAGAAAAAAATTGTCATATTATTTTCTTTCCAAAGATTAAAAAAAAGAAAAAGATATAAAATTTCTAAATAGGCCCAAATGATGAAAATTTTAAAAATAAATAAAATTTTTTTTAAATAGGCCCAAATGGTGAAAATTTTAAAAATTAAAAAAGATATTTCTAATTTGACCAAAATTGTGAAATAATTAGATAAATTTTAAAAAATAAATAATTAAATAATTAAATCTTTTTTCAACAACGGAGCATCTTCAAAAAATCAAATGAGATTCTTGAATACTTTTGAAGTGAAAAAATATTTTTAAGAATTCTACTAGATTGATAGAGAGTTTTAAGAATTATTTTCAATATTCAATTTAAAAATTAAAACAATTAGAGTCAAGACTTTATGATAAATTTAAAATAAAATGATATCATCTTTTGGATGAGCATGTGGGGGTACTATAACCTTCTTTATATATAACCAAACTTTCGAATCATGTTTTGGTTAGTAGACTCAAACCTATTCTTTTAGGGATCCTAAGTCAAGTTTAAAAACTTATTAAAATGATAGATTCATTAGGTGGCCAATCACACCTAGTTAAAAAAAAATATTGGTGACGACTCCTTTTGTTAAGTCTAGCAATAGATTTACAGATTTATATATATTACATCAATAATTTGTCATTAAAAGTTGATATGAAAACATGAGCATTTGGCACCATTTTTAGTAGTGAATTTTTTTCATCAATACTCCATCATTAAAAGTTTCAACTCAGGATTACTAACTAAAAAAGAAAATCTATCGCTAAAAGAAATTTTAGTAAAAAAAAGTTTAAAAAAAATTTTTGGAAGGAATTTTTTTTAACAACGTATTTTGTTGGTAATCCACCATTAAATGTAAGCATCAACGACAAATTCTGTCAACAATCTTTCGTTAAAAGTATCTATTTCAATCCCTAATTCTTATTTTCTCTATCTTTTCTCTCTCTCTTCTCTCTCCTCTCTTTTCACTGATAATCCTCACTGGCCTTAACGCTCATTTCATCTTTTCCAGGCCGTACATCCACCTTTAAGCCCATTTCATTTCCTTATGGCTCCATTTTTGAGCTTGCACCATTATTTTTTTTCTTTGTCATTGAGCTAGCACTTTTTTTTTCATGCAGCCCTTTAGTTGATACATGCCACCCTTCTCCCGGTGCCGCCCTTGATCCTATGATTGTAACATCTCTACCAAGATATAATTTCATTACTTGGCTTGTTGATTTTGATTTTTTTTAAAGATATATGAATAATATGCATTTATCACATTTGATATCCAAAAAATTGGTATTATTTTTTAATAACATTACAAAAATAGTAAGATGATAGTTAAAAATAAGAATATTAAAAATTTCTTTTATTATAATTGTATTTTGACAAGATTTACATTAATATGTAATATGAATAAATTAAATAAACATAAAAATAATAAATTAAATAAACTTAAAAGTTTAAGTAATTAAGAATTTTGAATCAGTTGAATGCAATGATTGTTATAATATTTTAAATATTTGAGTTAAAATTTTGACAATTAAGTCCTAAATCCTAATCATATACTCATTTCAATAATTTGTTTTAAATTTTTATGCTGAAAATTATATAAAGAAATAATACGTGTAATGATTTTGTTAAAAATGAAAACTATTATGTATTTTACTTTGTGATTCTAGTTGTGTATTGTGACATTGATAAAAATAGATAGTGTAGTAATTGAAAACCTAAATATTGTAGGATGAATGGTATTGAACTACATAGTTTATTGTGCTTATAGAAATAATATTGACTCTGTGAAAGTGCAAACTATTTTGTATTTTGTTTTGTAATTCTAGTGGTGTATTGTGATTTGATGAAATAGACAGCATAGTAATTGAATGACTAAAACATTGTTAGAATTTCAGTATTGAACTATATAGTGTATTGTGCTTATTGAAATGTAATAACTTTGTAACAGGTGAAAACTATTTCATATTTTGCTTTGTGATTTTTGTTGTGTATTGTAATTGTTGATGAAGTAGATAGTATAAATCAAAAGCCTAAACATTATAGGACGAATTGTATTGAATTATGTTGGAATGGTAATGTGATAATTGCTTTAAACATTTTGTAGAAAACTATACTATTGTATTATCTTAGAAATATGGTGAAAATTCTTCCAATCATCTAGATTTCTATCCACAAGCATAGACTGAAGCTATTGGAGGGGTTGTAGCTACATACACTCATGTATATGGCTTTGGATCTATGGATAGATCTAAAGGCCTTTTTTACTCAAGTCAATCTATTGTTGTAGTAACAACATCTCACTCTATTTGTGATCCGTTATTATTACCTTTTTAGCCTCAGATACAAGAACAAATTGATAAGTTGATGACTGAGCTTAAGTTTTTCATGGATTAGATGATGCAATTGATGAAGTCTAGACAATTTCTGCCAATACAATTTTCTAGACCTGATGGCGGCAACACTGATTTTGAATTAAAAGATATAGCAACACAGTGAGCTCTTATCTTTATGGATATTTTATGGATGTGGATGTTATAGATATTTCGTGGATGCTATAGATTTTTTATGGATGTTATGAATTGAGTTTTAGTATTATATTTTGTAGATGTTGGATATGTTAAGAATGTTAAATTTATAATTTGGATATATTTAATGGTTATAATGTAGATTTGATATATGGATTTTTTTATTTTTATTAATGATAATAGAAATAATTAGCTTTTTAATTAAGTACACATGCTTACAGGTTTCTTAAATTATTATAGATGAAATTAATTAAATTATGGATGAAATTAAAATTATATCGATGGATTTTATCAACGAAATTTTGTTATTATCGATTAAATTTTAGTATTATAGACCAATTACACTACCGATGGAATCAATGATCGATTTTCAATCAATTATCGACTTTTAGCGATGGATTACCAATTGACTTTAGCGACGAAATTTTTATCGATGAAAATATTTCATCAGTAATTACTAATGAAATTTGATTTTTATCGATGGAATAACATTACCGACTTACTTATTATTGATGGAATTATTGACAAAATAATTCCTTTGTATGTCAAAAATCATTCCTTTGATAGTCGATAATTTTGTCAATAATTCCAATGGAATATTGACTTTTACCAATGAAAAATTTTATCAGTAAAAATCATTTTTTTGATAATGTATGTAAAATAAAATTACTATGCAATTAGAGATATTGTAAAGTATCTTACAATACCTTTGTCTCCTATTACCCACAATAAATAAATGTTTATAATTTTTTTAAGAATACTAAGAATTTAAAAAATTAAAAAAAAAGAAATTTATAAATGATAAAAACAAATGCATATCATATATAATTATTCTATTATAATTATTTAATTAAAATTTAGAATTCTATGAAGTTTATCAAAATTTTATATAAAATTTATATTTATAAATAGTAGATTCTTACATAATTTTTTATTTTGATTGAACAATTATAAGATTGTAATAAAATAAATTATAAATGAAATACTCCTTTACAAACTGACTTTTAACCTTGTAAGAATTTATCTTTAAAAAAAGACAAATAAAACCATTTAAACTAAGTTTTGAATTAAATATTCACAATTTTATTGTTTAGTACCTTGGTATATTTATATATAGATGAAAAGTGGGACAAAATATCATTAGACCTAAAATTGTTTTATACCAATAGCTACATGTTAGCCTTGAATTGATTCTTATTTTAAAGTATTATTTTGAAATGACAAAATATTAAGCTAAATAAGCTTGATCGAGATTTTGAAAATGATTTATTTAGTACATGTTCTTAAGTTTTATATTTTTGTATTAAATAAATAATATATTTTTCATAGTGTAAACAAACCTTTATTTGTTTTTATATTTCTCAAACCTAATCTATCTTTAAATATTATTTATTTGAGCTTAAATAAAAGTCCAATTGTTGTTTTAAAGTGAATTTATTCATTTTGGATTTAATACAATTTTAATAATATTGGTTTTGAGAAATAAATTAACATAAAAAAATTATTTTACAATAACAAAGTTTTTCGATATTAAACTTGTTTTATTTTTCTGTATTAATTTACAAAGCTTTAATATTTAAATTTTATATAATTGAAAAACTCTTTGAGTCTGCTTTCTAATGGATCAAACAAAATCTAAATCTAAATTTTTTAAGAAAAAATTTTGAATTTTTACTAGACACTTTACAGTTGTCTAAAAACTGCATAAGGGATATTTTTGAAAATTTACTATAATTTGTACACAATGAAATAGGTAATAAATTTTATATGGATAGAAAGGCCTTTAAGTCTAGTTTCTAAATCTTCAAGCGGTTTTTAATTTGGATTTGTACAATTCAAGATATTATTAAATTAGTAAGTAAAGTGTAAAATATGAGATAACCATTCAGCTTTAATATGATCAATCCCTTCAGGGAAGCGATTGATTGATTTTTTACCCAAAAGCAAATATTGTTTTGAAATAACAAAAAGGAATCAATCACTCTATGTAAGGGATCAATCATCCATTTGATAGGATCAATCCCCTACATAAAGGGATAGATCGGGCCGTGTATTTTCAAGCGTGAAATGGCTAGCAAAACGTGAACTAATCAATCTTCTCAGGGAAGAAATCAATCAGGTCTAGGCAAAAACTCTCCAATTGCTAGTTTTTCATGCTTTCAGCGGGATTTCTTCTTCCAAACCTTCCTCAACGGTTACTTCTTAAATTTATCTATAAATTGGGCACTCCAACACATTAAGAAAATTGATGAACCAAGAGAGTAAGAGTTAACAAACTATTCTTTTATTCTCTCAAAGAATCAAGAATTGTTAGAGCTTAAAAGTTTACATCTTTGTATTTATTGTATCCAAATTATTGTTATTGTTTTATTTATCAAATTTTTTTATACTTTATTAGACAAACACTTAGCCTTTGAGAAGTATTTTAAGTTTATTTTTTTGTTAAGTGATTTTGTAATCAAAAGGTGAGGTATCCTCTTAAATTTGTAGGATTGAAGGATTGCTACTTAGCCTAGAAAGTAGAAAGTGTAAGATTTCTATTTTAAGTCTTAGTGTGGTATTTTTAATTCAAAATTAGTGAATTACAGTCTTAGTGTGGATAACCAAAAGGATAGCATGTAGATGCCCTAAGGAGAATGACTGGACCTCTATAAATTATTGTATTAGATTTTTTTATCCCTATCTCCTGACATTTATTGTTATTTATATTTTATTCTAAGTTTATTAATTGTTATTGTTTGCATTATATTTTCATTAAAAGCTCTTATTATTTTAAATTCATCAATTATTTTGAAATTATTGTTTGAAATTTTTTTAAAAAAATTTAATTTATTTCTTTTTTTTATCACTATCTCACTTAAAAAGTTAACACACATAAAAACAAGATTTGATCTATGCTTTCACCGAAAGAAGGCCATGCATGCAACCTATTCTTATCCACAAACAGTGGTAATAGCATCTTGTCCACTAAATCAATAGAAAGCTTCGATGCTATGGTTAACTGAGGAGATTGAATGGACAAATGTTTCTTACCTTATATTTTTGTCTAATAAAAAAAGGTATAAAACAAAAAATTATAAAAAAAAAAAAAGCCAAAAAGATCCAAGAGATTTTTGAATTGACATTCCAACAATTAGAAGAATAATTTAAATGTATAGACAATCAAGCTGTTTTTCTTTTTAATTTTAATTATAAATTGATGTTATACAATTTAAATAAAATTTTATAATATATAAAAAGGAAAATTGAAATAAAAAAATATAAAGTAAAAGATATAGTATAATTTTAGAACTTCAAATATACATATATATATATATAAATAAGAGTATTTAATTTAATTAATTTTGAACCGAATTATTCAAAATCGAATTAATTGAATTATATTATTTTATTTTTGTTAACCAAATGAATTTATCAATCTAAAAAATTAACCTACTAAATTTAATTTTATTGGTTAGATTAATTTTTTAATTAATCAAATAATAAATACATTTAAATTATATTATATTTTAAACTCTTAATTTTTCATATTTTAAACAAATTAAATAAAATTATTCAATAAAATAATCAAATATTAAAATTTTATGTTAAAAACTTTAACAATTTATGAAATTAAATAATCAATTTCATGTATTTTTTATTTTATATTTCGATTAAAATTTTAGTTAATTTGATTACTTTGATTTTTTGAATTAACCAAAAATTAAAATTTTTTAAAATTATTTTTATCAATCAATTAAAATTAATTTAATAATCAATAAATTAATTGAATTAAATTAATTTGATCAATTAATTCAGTTGAACCGGAAGAGAAAGCTAGAAAATAATAGGAATAATAACGCCGTTAAATAATTATGGAAGAAACAACAAAATAAAACAGATTGAAGATGGTCCAGGCCACCACCGCCCACCAATGATTCTTTATTCTTCTATAAAATTCGACCCTTTCAACCTTCGCTTCTTCATACCCAACGCCCAAGAAAATCTTCTTTTTCATCTTCCTCTTCCTCTGTTTTAATTTTCAAAGCCAAAGCCATGTCTCAGGTAAATTTTCGTTTTTCCCATTCCATCCCCTCATATTTTCTTTCCCTTTCCTTTGGCTGAATCATTAAAGATTTCTGTTTAGTCATTTACGTATGTTTCGAGAATTTTATGGGTCAGTTTTATCCTTGTTTTCTTATCTGGGTCGTTGTTTATCTGATCTTTGGATTGCATATTTGGAGGAAAGACTAAAATTTTGAGGTCATTTTTGTTGTTATGCATTGACTTTGATCGTTGTATGAAACTTTTGTTTGGTATGTT
Source organism: Durio zibethinus (assembly GCF_047325235.1). Classification (NCBI taxonomy): domain Eukaryota; kingdom Viridiplantae; phylum Streptophyta; class Magnoliopsida; order Malvales; family Malvaceae; genus Durio; species Durio zibethinus. Next base: position 20,767,093 of record NC_143175.1, read on the forward strand.
GGTCTCAAAGGGAGAGCAGCTATTGGATTTAAATACTATTGATTTTTTATATTTTTAGTTGATTATTTGGCATGGTAAGCAGGTAGGACAGTTAACATGTTCGGTTTTAGTATGCTGTTCCATGTTCAGAAGTCTCTAAATGGTGGTAATCTAGACTATCTGTTACTTTTGTTGCTTGAATTCAGGCTTTGTTTCTGTTTTTCATTGAGTTGACCTTATATTGATGTGTAAGTGATGCCTTTCATACTGAGCTGGGTTTTATGACTTAAGAAAAGGATAGAAATTCTGCCTGTCTTCGTAGACAACCACGTTTCTATGAATGGTTTTTATAATCTATTTCAAATTTTGAAAACATCCCAATCCTTTGTTTTCTCCTAGCTTTGTTGTAGTTCATGGTTGTTGAACCCTGCTTTGTAAGTTTTTCTTTGATAACGATATCAGCCGTGTATTCATTTTGGCTGCTTGCAGACCGTTGTTCTCAAGGTTGGTATGTCTTGCCAGGGCTGTGTTGGAGCCGTTAAGAGAGTTCTGGGAAAAATGGAAGGTTTGTTGTAATCCATGCTTTTTATCTCTGTTCTTTTCTCATGATTACCTTCAGTGCTCAAAATTATCTAAAACTTTGCATTCATCATCTTCCTTTTCTGTAGAATAATAATTCTAGATATTTCCCCCTGTTAACTTTGTTAGTAAATTGGTGAAGGATTAGCTTCTTTTTACATTTAAGTGGTAATTGTACTCCAAGTCTATGGTGTCACTTTTGACCACGAGACATGCCATCATCCATATTCAGTTGCTATTATTTTTTCTGGTTTGATGTGATAACTAATTTCTATTTTGTCACAAACACCTTTTAGGTGTGGAATCATATGATGTAAATTTGGAGGAGCAGAAAGTGACTGTGAAGGGCAACGTCCAGCCTGATGCAGTTCTGCAGACTGTGTCAAAGACCGGAAAGAAGACTACCTTCTGGGAAGCTGAAGCTCCAGCCGAACCTGAGGCAAAGCCAGCAGAAGCTGTTGCAGCAGCTTAATACGATTACCCAGTTTACTTAACTGGATTGATTTTCTTATAGCTTGTTAAACTTACTACCATATCATATGGATTGTAAAATGTATACTTCCCTTAAACATGGAAGCTACAATAAGCACTTAGGTGCTTTCTGTGTTGCTACTGTAATGATGACTTTCTTGTGATATTCCTCTACTCCCAAACCTGATTCTCTTTAATGAAAACAAAGGTCCTTACTACAGTGAATCAGACGTGGATGTTAAAGAAGTATTGGCTAGTCTCAGCATGAATTGGAAAATCCCACTTGATAGTTTATAGAGTGGACGGAAGAGAAATCTCACGTCCATTACATTGGAAGTAATTTGAGCACGTATATATGGCAAGGATTTTTTTCATTTATTGTCACGGAGTGTTTTAAGTTTCTTGTCTGACCTACACGTTTTACTCCCAAAACACCCAAGTGCCTTCTTTGCAGCACATGGCTCCGAATAGTTTTAAAAGCAGGCACAAAATAAATGATCCTGATAGAAAAGGTCTAGAACAGAGGAAACCTTAAGAAAAAGCACTTTGAATGCTGCTACATTGTCGCCATCGTTTTATAACACTAATAACTTAATTTGATACAGCGAAATATTTCACGTACGATAAATTTTTGAAGTTCAATGTCTGACACCTTTTATTCCCAACAAATGTGATCAGATGCTTCAAGCTCGATGATAACTGCTGAATTGCTTTCTCGCTGTGCAATCCAACAGTTTCTTTTTATTCAACTCTTCGTTAACAATGACTAAATTCTAAAGTTTCTGTTTTCACCTAGATCATTGATAACAGTTATTCAGTTGACCTGATGGAGGAGGATACTTTCAATTCAAATAGCTTTTGTGGCCCACAATGATGCTCTAGCAAATCAACAAATTCACTTCCCTGAATGGCTTTAGAGTAGTGATATGCATTCGCTAAATTAGTGTAAATAGAGAAAATAATTGTTGCTTTAGTTTTTAATTAATCGGAGTACAAACTACCAAGTGAGATGATGACATTCACAGCTTCAAAATGCAACTGAGACAGAGGAGGGTAACATTTTATAGAGTAGTGAAAACGAAAACAAAAACAAGTGCGCGTCAGCAAGAACCTATACCAAATCCAAACACACAATCACTTACAGATAGAGGCTGAAATGAGTCACTAAAATTATGACTCATTTCATAATTCAGGAAACATTAAAACACGCAGCTTGGATTCCCCGCTTTCTGCTTAAATCACTATTTTTTTTACTGGCCCTGGAAGCTATTGCCTTGAACCTGTACCGCCTCTTATGAGGTATTGCTTGTTTAAAAGGAATCACGAGGGAGAAGAGATTAACTTAATTGCTGATTTGTGAGGGGATGAAATGAAACGTTTTTATTTATTAAAAAAAAAAAAAGAAATTAAGCATCAAATGGATGTTAATAATTTGTATTAATTGTTTCCTTTGAAATGTTTAAGGTTTGTATTTAGAATTTATATAAATAGATGTAAATTTTGATATAACACTAGCAAATTTGCATTTTTAGCTTGGCGGTTGTTAAAAGTTTTTGTATAAATCACGTCGGACCAAGGCTGTAAAGTACTGGCTAAAACTTCACTCATTATAAAAAATACATATTGAAATGACTCTAATTTTTCACCACTTAATGGCTTGTAATGATATATTCCACTTTTTTTATTCAAATGTTTTTTATTTTATATTAATGCAATTATTGCTTGATCATTTTACCCAAGTTTTCAGATTTATAAAAAAAATTCGGCCAAAATAGTCAAATCAAAAATAAAAAAAATAAAAAATCCCATATTTTCAGGTTATGTTCACTTAGTAAAAAATAATAATCGTATTTTCAACCAACACTTCGTTGAAATCTGTCAAATAAGCAGTCAAAACGGTCAACCTTTCCCATCACCGACGTATCAACTCCAAGGCATTTATATCATGTTAAGTGATGCCCTCATTTAACTGTTCATATCAAAGGTCTAGCACTTAGGGTTCCCAATTTTTTTTAGTTTAAAACCAAAGTTAAATACCAAAATGACGCTGTTTTGGTTTTTATGGAAGAGAAAAAAACAATGGAGAATTGTATACAGGAGGGGAAAAAAGAAGAAAAGAAACGTAAAAAGGAGGTAACAGGAAAAATCTTGAATTCTGGAGAGAAGGAAACAAGGAAAGAGAGAAAAGCGGATGAGACTGTGAAGAAAGCAAAAAAGATGAAAGCAAAGATAGAATAGAAAGATCAAATGAGGGAAAATATGTAGTGAAGGACGAGTTGAGAAATAAACAGGGTTTTTATTTTGAAAGGCTCCACAAAGAAAAAAAATAGAATAACTATGACTGAAGAAGGAAATAAGTACAGAAGAAACAGAAATAGACCAGAGAAATGTGAATAAAAAGAATAGACAAATAAGAGAGAACAGGGAAAATAGAAGCATGTAATTTCATTCATGATGCTCTCGTTTACAATATATATAAGTCAACATGTGCTAAAATTCACAATAGAATGATGCTAACAGAATTGCTAAAACCCTAGCCAATCATAATCAATTGTTTATCAACAGCTAATTTTATGAAATTCTCTGCAAAATGGCCTAACTGCTATGTCAGCTTCTACGTTGCCTTAATCCTTTTATCAGCATCTTCCAAGTCAGCTTCTAACCTGCTAGCTGCCCATTCCAGCTCTTTTTCAACTTAGCCTCCATCTTAGCTTCTCGTTTCAATAGCTCAACTTCCAGCTCCCAGTTACTGTCATATTCCTTCTTGATCCTTTTGCTACTGTTCTTCACTTCCAGATTCATCACAAGGAAGCAGATCAAGAAAGAGAAGGAGAAAAAAAAAGTGCTGTAAAGGCTTAGAATTCCGTTTTCAGTTTTTTTTTTCGATGCTATTATTCGTCACTGGTGCTCGCTTTACTCTCTTTAATGGAAACATATTTGGCTTTTGATTTTAACGATAGGAGAAGCTTCTGTCTCTACGTTTTTGTTTTTTCGGTATAATTTTTTTTCGGGTTTGTTTGATTTGTATTTTTTTTTCATTGACTTTATTTCGATGGATGCATCTAGTCTTCCTTTGACACTCTCAGTGGTCTCTGTTCTTCGATTGATTAGGTTCGGTCTTTTTTCTTTTGTCTGGCATTCTTAGTCTTGAATAAGTGCTTTTTTGCTTCGATGAATGTCTGTTTTTTTCTTCGACTCGATTTTTGATAAACTCTTCAGCATCTTTCTCTTCTAGAGCCACTAGGTTCTAGTGTTGATGGTGATATAGAGTTATGTTATGGTGCTTTATCCTCCCTTGATGACGTTATAGCTATCTTGAGAAGTGTATGTTTATTTCTGAGCATCTACATCCCTATTTAGAGTTACATCTTCCCCACCATCCCCCTTGATGATACAGACAGTGAACCTATGACACTTTATACCAGGCTAATTTTTAATTTTGATATGTTTTCAGGATGATTCAATTGATCCCTCAGAGGGTTTTAACAGAATTGTTGCTTCTGTCTGTATTCATTTGACAAAGGATGAAGGTGGGATTTGTCTTTCTGTTTGCTTTTCTCAAATTTAAATGCTTTCAAACTAACCAGCAGTAGTTATTCTTGATAATTACTTGGTGTTTGTAGGCACCCTGCATGGTTGCATGCCAGCAAATTGTGACATATTCCAGCAGTCAGCTGAAGGGGCCATCCTAGCTGTTATTGAGCTGAGGGACTGAGCTGAGTGAAACTGATGTTTCAAGGTTTTTTTTTTGTTTAAAATAAGAAAATGCACTTTTAATTAGCTCATTAATTGTATGCTCTTATGATTAAGAGATAAATTGAACGTCTTTGAAAGTAATGTTGATCAAGTCTCTCTGCAGGACCCTCAATCTTTGCTCTCAGCTGTAGCCATGTCAATGAGAAGCAATTACAGCTGTAGGCGACTCAATCCTTTTTTTTTTTTCGATAAATTTACTAGCCTAACTGATGTTTGCTTTTTCCTGTGTTAAAAGTCAGCAGAATCAACTGTGTGGTCCTATTCATTTTTTCTGGTGATCATGGTATATTCTTAAGTACTTTTAGATGAGAACACGAATGTAAAAATTGTTTTCAATGAAGTATTGGCTGCTGCTGGAAGGGTTATTGTCACGAAAGATATATCTAGGCTACGCGGTGGCTGGCCAATGCAAGATGCATTCCACGTGAGTCTCCTTTCATATTAATTAGTAAATTATTCCTGTGTTATCTGGATTTCTCCAAGAAATGGACAGAATATCTTCTAGGTAAATTGCTACGAGATATTCTCTGATCTAGTTCCTCATTTTTGGCTCCTAAACATACATCTGCAATCGCTATAAGAAGAATTAACTTTGCAAGACTAATTTCTCTTTCCATGTCTTTTGGTTAAAAGCTCCTGGGAAGTATCTCCTTGAATAGTTGTAAAACTTGACTATTTGTTGATCTTCCTATGAGTCGAGGCTGGCTCACTACTTATCATGCTTTTTTTCTTTTTATCTAATAGTTATGAAAATAGACTGCGTGTTTTTTAAGTTCCTCTTCTTCCTTGTTCGTCTTTTTATGCTCACTCTTCTTTTTTTCCTCATGACACTGCAGGTGGATTATGATTGTAGTATTTTTTTGACCCATGGAACTGTTGTCTTTTTTGTTTCCTTCTTTTAGTTTTTTAATTATCTTTGTTGGTGATGGACCGAAAAAACATTTCCATGGCATTTACTATGAGTTTAAATTTCATTTTTGGAAGGCATTTTTCTTGAAGGTATTCTGAATTTTCGTATTTTGTATTCTTTTGTTGTCATTAAGGTTGTGAAGTTACTTTTACTACACTTTGCTTCTTAGATGGAGGGTAATGATGAATAATTTTCTCGTTTGCAATAGCTTTTGTGCAGTAAGAATTGGGAGAGGTTACTTAAGATTGCTGTTAATTTATTTGAAAAATTATTGAAAGAATAGACGTCAGCCTCTGCTAGAAAGCGGAAACAACCTTCAGATGTAGAAAACAAAGTTAAAAAGCCTGGGAGGACTTTTATAGAAGATTTGAAACTGCCTACGGGCAGATATTGCCTCTTCTGGAATGGTTTTTTCCGTTCTAGAAGGTGTCTTTGTGACTGCCCTTGGATATGGTCTATGGATTTTGATTGATGAGGTGAATTTGGCACCTCTTGAGATTTTGCAGAGAGTTATTGGTGTTCTTGATGATGCTGAGCCTGAGTCCAAATAAAGTCCTGTTTATGTGCTGCTTTCTGTCCATACACAAGCAGGTACCTTTTGTTTACTTCTTCTAAGTTCTTTCTTGGTGACCTTATTTTCTGGAAAGTTCTTTCTACTTTGATATTAGTTACAAAAAACCTCAATAACAATTAAGGTTTTGGTTAAAATTGAAAGAATACTGCTAGTGTTGGATCTTATTAAAACCAGCTGTTTGATTGCGTGTTTTGAATTGTCATAGGTTCGTTCTCATATAGAACTTAATTGCAGGATTTGCTTTCAGAACTTAGGAGTGAACGAGTCTCGTTTCAACGAACTGAAGCGACAGCTAGTAGCAAGCTTTTGTATTAATTTAGCTTAGGTTATCTTTAGCTTCTTTTTGATATTATGATTCTTAGAGTTATATGATGAAAAGAGACCTTTCGTTAAGATTCATGGTTCTTTGCATGTACTTGAGAGAATAGCTTGATCTGTTTAAGTACAATGAGCCTGTTCTCTTGGTTGGTGAAACTGGCACAAGGAAGACTGCAATACAGAATTTGGCCATGAGGCTGGGTTAGAATCTTACTGTTTTTGTATGATGGTTGAGTATCTCTCTCTCTCTCTCTCACACACACACACACAGACACATGGGGCTGTGACTGGTTGGCTCTTACAAATAGTACACTAACATGATTATGTTTATTGTTCCAGAACTTAAGTCAGCAATGTGATGATGCTGCTCTATTAGGAGAATTTAACCTATGGATACATGGTCTCTTTGCATTTCCCTATACAATGAGTTTAAATTTCTTTTTTGGAAGGCATTTTCCATGAAGGTATTCTGACTTTACGGATTTTGTTTTCTTTTGTTGTTATTAACGTTGCTAAGTTACTTGTACTACTGTTTGGTTCTTATATGGAGGGTAATAATGAATATGTTGCTGGTTTGCAATAGCTTTTGTGCAGTTAGAATTGGGAGAGATTACTTCGTAATCTTAAGATTGCTGTTAATTTATTCAAAAAATTATTGGAAGACAGAGAGGTCAGCATCTGCCAGAATGCGGAAAAACCCTTTAGATGTAGAAAAAAATGTTAAAGCTTGGGAGGACTTTTCTGCAAGATTTGAAACTGCCCACGGGCAGATTGCCTCTTCTGGAATGGCATTTTCCATTCTAGAAGGTGTCTTTGTGAGTGCACTTAGAAAGGGTCGGTGGGTTTTGCTTGAACAGCTGAATTTGGCACCTACTGAGATTTTGCGGATAGTTATTGGTGTTCTTGATGTTGAGCCTGAGTCCAAGTAAAATCCTGTTTATGTGCTGCTTTCTGTCCATATACAAGCAGTTGCGTTGTCTACTAGATCTGGATGTTTGTATACTGCTTGATTTTTTTTTTTTTGATGTTTTTGTGCTCTTAGGTTCTGGCGGGTTTAGTATTTATGGACATCGTGGTAGTTGTGCATTCCACGTTGATGCATGATGGGTGCAGGTTTGTATTTTTGTGTTCATCCTATCGAACATTTTGAGAGAGATTTGTTGTTTGTTAAATTCTGCAGAATTTGCATGCAGTTGTTGAATGTGTAGTCTAAGTGCTCAATTTGATTTAAAAATGGCATATAGGCAACATGACTGTCATCAGTTTTTATATGCAGCTTCTGTAAACTCCGGAGGGCTGAACATTACCTTCCTTGCTGTTACTATTATTTGTAGTTTTGTTTTGTTTTTTAAATTTGTTGATTTATGCCGGAGGTTACTGATTCTCTTTCTTTCCAAATATCCACCATCAATCCTTTCAAGTTGATCCAATAAATCCTGGTTAATTAATGATAATAATGCATTTCTAAAATGTAATACTATTCTGTAATGCATTTAATCTCCGTCTTTAATCACTTGCTAATTAGAAGCATAAATGTTACTTTACCTCATTAGGCATGTTTCTTTCCAGCATCCCTGATATTTTCCTACTGGTTGAAGACCTTTTATCATGTCATTACCTCCATCTTCATTTTATTTGCAGTAACTGGAAGAATATTGTTAAAGTAGCTTACTCCATTTATTTTAATGTTCACAAGTAGCTCAGAAGTGACCTGGAATTTTCGATAATATTCTGTTTAACGTTTTAAAATGTTCTAGAATCTAATACACATTTTGCTACTCTTTTTACATGGCAAGATGGGCCTCCTGTGCAATCTGTGAAGGTTGGTGACTTATTTCTTGTTGATAATATTTCCTTGGTTGATGATAGCGTACGTGACATGTCGAACAGTGTCTTGGAGCCAGGAAAGAAGCTGGTAAGTAATTCTTGTTTGAGGATTTTGGTCTTTGGAGTGTATTTCAAGTTAGCTAGTTAAAAACCATTAGATTATATGATATCCTGATGCTGTTATACTGTCGAATTTCAGTCTTTTTTTTTTCCTCTGTATTGTCATTTCATAGGATAGTTTAGCTGGGCATTTCTTAATAACAGATTAAATTTTATTCTGTCAGCTGGTTTGCTAGAAGCATCTTGTTCTTTAGTTGCTCTTGCTTCCCTTTTAGCCGGTGTTATATTTTGTTGGCAGTCTTTGGCTAAGAAAGGAGGAAGTGTTCTAGAGAAAGTTAGGAAAACTTTTCAGTTCTTGCAATAATGAATCCTGGTGGTGACTATGGTGAAAAGGAATTATGACCTGCTCTTCGTAATCGGTTTACAGAGATATGGGTTCCATCTGTTGGTGATTTGAGCCAGCTTAGGAGTATTGCTTCGAATAGATATGCATGTTTTCAAGAAAAGATGTTGATTAAGGTCATTGAGATTTTTTAATAATATTTTATTCAAATCGCTGATTATCCCGCATTGGACTCTCTTATTTTGTTAATCCTATGGTTAACTGCTACGAGATATTTTCTGATCTAATTCCTCTTTTATTTTTTGCGCCGGCGGGAGGGGGGGGGCACTAAATATGCATCTACAGTCACTGTAGGAAGAATTAAATTTTTTTTTTTATGAAAATCTAAGTAAATAATCCGTTTAATCTCTCAAATCAAAATAAAAGTTTTTGTATCCAATAGCTTAAAAATTAATGACTATAAATAATACATTCAAAATAATTTTAATAAAATATTATCGATTGAACTTGAATCTAAAATTACTTATATAGAAGGAAATGATTCTACTAATTGAGCTGCTGGCACTATAAGAACAATTAACTTTGCAAGGCTAAAGTATCATTCCACGTTTTTCGCTCCTGGGAATTGTCTCTGGGAATGGTTATAATCCTGAAAATTTTGTAACATAGATTTCCAGATGCTTTACACCATATTATTTGAATTTGATAAGAGGGCTGGATAAAAGATCAGAACTTGATGTTGGGCCTTGAAGCAAATATTCTGATTGGCTTAAGATTATAACTGGATATTCTTATTCCATTAACAAATAATTAATAAGAAAAGAAAGAAAAGATGTTAGGCCTCCAGCCTCAATGATGGTTTTGCAACCTCAAACCGGCCTAGAAGCCCTCTCTCTTTCTCTCTCTCTCGTTTGAATTTCGACATCTGGATTTATAATGTCTTCATGCGCCAAAGCTATGTCCATGCTAATTCCATATTGTAGTTCTTGGGTAAAATAAAAAAGACGAATAATCATCATATCTATATGACTGTCAAAATAAGGTATTGAACTAGCAGGATTGCTTATGTTATGCTCACTAAATAGTTGTGTGTACATGAGATTCTTCTGTGTGTACGGATGCTAACAGTTTTCATATATTTTTTCTTTCTATTCAGTCTGTTAACAAAGTAAATTTTCATTTAAGGATATAAATGATATATTAATATTTATAATTTATTCAAATTCGATTTAAATGAAATTTGAGTTCGATTCAATTATTATTAAATTAAATTTGAGTTTAAATAATTTGATTTATCGATCGATCAAATTTAAATATTTTTGTACCTGATTCGAATAATTCACGAATTTAATCGAATTTTTATATTTTAATTAATAAAATATATTGAATTCGAATTCGAGTTCGAACATAAATAATCGAGTTTTTAGCAAAAAATTAAATTTATTTTTATATATTAATCAAATCTAATCAAATAAATTTAAGTAATTTAATTTTTATCTCGAATCAAATTCACGTTAAAAAAATAAAATTTAATTAAATTTAAATTAAATTTCAAATCTCAAATCTAAAATTAAATTTAAATTCAAATTTAATCGATTATATCTTTACTTATAAATGTTATAAATGTTCTTGACGAGAATTCAACGGGCTGAAGAGGCTGCACAAAAAGATAGATGCCAGTGCAAGGCAACAGCACAGGGGACAGAGTTGAGAGAATTGCGTGAACGGTATTCTTAAACTTCAAAATTTTTGTCCCGTAACTTTCAAATTATTATGATAGTGGTATCTCGAATTAACGCTATTAATATGAATATTGATTTGTATTAAAAAGTTTAATTAATAGTACATTCTCATTGTCATATAAACAAAAATTTTAAAAATTTTTGAAAAAATTATAAAAAATTCTAATAAAATTCTAAAAATTCCAAAACATTTTTAAAAAATATAAAAGAATTCAAAATAATCTAAAAAAATTATGTCCAATTTTTAAATTTTCTAACAATTTTTCAAAAATTCTAAAAATTCGAAAATAATTTCATAAAATATTTAAAAAATTCAAAAAAAATAAAAGTTTTAGAAAACATAAAATATTATAAAAAATTTTTAAAAATTCTAAAATCTTTTAAAATTTTTTGAAAAATTTTAAAAAATTCAAAAATAATAAAGTAAACTACATTTATTTTTATAAAACTTAAATTGTTTGAATTTTTTTTTATTTTTAAAATTTTTTTTTAGTTTTAAAACTTTTCAAATTTTAAATTTCTTATAATTTAAATTTATAATTTATAATTTATAAAAATATTTCATAATTCTAATTTTTTTTTTATAAATTTAGAAAATTTTTTATAATTTTTCAAAAGCTTTTAGAATTTTTTGAGAATGTTTTGAATTTTTTAGATTTTTTAAAATTTTTGGAGAAACTAAAAAATTCAAATATTTAAAAAAAATTTAAGAAAAATTTAGAATTAAAAAAATTAAGTAATTTTTATAAATTTTTAAAATTTTTTCTAAATTTAAAAAAATAAAACAATTTTTTCATAATTTTTAAATATTTTTTTGAGTAGTTTTGAATTTGTTGAAGTTTTTAAAATTTTTTTGAAGTTTTCAAAATTTTTAGAAATTTTTATAATTTAAAACAAAATTTTTTTAAAATTGCTTTAAATATTTTAATATTTTAAATTTATTTTTGAATTTTTAAAAAATTTTCAGAATTTTTTAAAATTTTTAGAATTTTCATAGTTTTTTTAAAATAATTTTTTTTTATAAATATTAAAACACTTTAGAAATTTTTTTAAAATTTTTTGAAGTTTTTTAGAATTGTTTTGAATTTTTTGAAGTTTTTAAAATTTTTATAATTTTTTTAAAAAAATTTAAAGGTTTTTAAATTTTGTTTGAAAATTTTTTTATACTGGAGTAACAATGATGACATGGCGTTTTATTGGACTTTTTAACAAGTATTAACATTTTATTAGATATTAATGTCACGTCAGTAAAATTGACTAACGGCATTTGTCCAAAATATTAACATAATAACGATTTGAAAGTTTAAGTATCAATATGACCAAAAAAATTTTAATTTTAAAAATTCAAAAATAATAGAAGAAACTTGAATATTTTCAAAACAATTTTATAATTTTTTTATGAATTTATAGAAATTTATTTTTATAAAATTTAAATTGTTTGAATTTTTTATTTTTTAAATTTTTTTTTAGTTTTTAAAACTTTTCAAATATTAAATTTCTTATAATTTGAAATTATAATTTATACAAATATTTCATATTTTTATTTTTTTATAAATTTAGAAAATTTTTATAATTTTTCAGAATATTTTATAATTTTTCTAAAATGTTTTGAATTTTTTAGATTTTTTTAAATTTTTGAGAAATTGTAAAAAATTTAAATATTTAAAACTTTTTTAGAAAATTTTAGAATTAAAAAAATTAGTTTTTTTATAATTTTTAGAAATTTAAATTTTTTTCTAAATTTAAAAAAATTAAAAAATTTTTGCAATTTTTTTCATAATTTAAAAAAAAAATTTTAGAATAGTTTTGCATTTGTTGAAATTTTTTAAATTTCTTTTGAAGTTTTCAAAATTTTTAGATTTCAAACAAAAATTTAAATTTTATTTTTTATTTTTTAAAAAAAATTAGAATTTTTTAAAATTTTTCCAATTTTTTGAAAATTAAAAATTTTCTTATAAATATTAAAATATTTTAGAATTTTTTTCTAAATTTTTTGAAATTTTTTAGAATTGTTTGGAATTTTTTAAGTTTTTAAAAGTTTTTGAAGTTTTAAAATTTTTAGAAAATTTTTATAATTTAAAAAAAAATTTTAATTTTTTGAATTTTTTTAAAAATTTTGTTTTTATGCTAAAGTGACAATGATAATATGATATTGATTAAACTTTTCAATAAATATTAATATCTTATTAGATTTTGACACCACATCAGCAAAATTAACTAACGATATTTGTTCGAAATACCAATATAATAACGATTTATAAGTTTAAGTATCAAAGTGATAAAAAAAAATTTTAAGTATCAATGTAATAAAAATTTTAAAGTTTAAAAACGAAATATGTATTTAATTGTATTTATTTATACATAAGCGTTGAATATGCAGAGGTAGACGACAGGAGGAGCAACTTGTATTGCAGCTTAAAGCTGCTAGTGGTCGAAAGATCAGCTGGTTATCATGAATCTAGGATTTCTTTCATGATATTCTTCCTCACCCAAAAAGAAAAGCATTTTAGTCTTTTAAGAAGAAAGCCAAAACATAGCCAGCTTAGCAATGAAGTAGAGTAATGTCTGGTTAAAGTATCCTAATGATAAGTAGGTTATCACATGCAGCAGTGATTCACAAAATCAACTTCCTTCACTTAGTTTGTTTTTTTTTTTTTTTCGTATTGACAAAATCACTTTTATTTTAATATATTTTTAATTTTAAAATAGTACATAATTTTACATATTCACGGAGAAATTTTTTTAGTCAAGCAAGTATATTAGTAAGGTTATTGTATATCTATTTAATCTTAAAAAAAACTATCTCATACATAAAATCTTTAAACTTAACAAATGAAATTAATAAAGTGATATATAATTTTAAAATATATTAAAAAATTAATTAAAAATAATTAGATATAGAATAATTTATTAATACCATTGATAAAATTAAAAAAATTTTGTATCAATATATCCTAATTCTAAATTCACTTGTTTCACCGACAATGTAAGTAAGTTAAGACCCTCACGCAATGAAATATTCACATTTCTCTAGTTTAATAATACTAACTTTTTCTTGTCAATCCATTGCTTGTTTTGGATGCAAAGAGAAAAGAGAATAAAGTAAAATTCCTTCCTTCTTCCTTTTGCCTTGATCGAATCCAATTAGAAATTATATTCTAGCTCCAATAACATTGATGTGAGAAAAGGATATGTACAAGGTCGGTAATATATCACTTGAATTGCAATTAATTAATAATTTAAAATTTTATATAAAACTCATATTTATAAATAATGAACTTTTATATAATTATTTATTATAATTAAATAATTAATTGTACAAAACAAAGCTTGAGAGATGGGTACAAGTGGTAGATTTTGCAATCCATGGTATAGAATTATTTGCCTTCTTAAACATAACATCTGAAATAGGATATATAAGCTAACCGACTCATACTTCTTATTGTTAATTAATTCCAACAGTACAGTATTATACATGAAAACCTGACTACGTCCTCAATGCTCAAGAATCATAAAAAATAAAATAAAATAAAAAAGAGAAAATATATTTTGAAGGGAAAATTAACTGCTAAAGACATTAGTTAATGAGGTTTTGTTTTAGTGAAAATGAGAAAATTTTCAAATTTTAAGATTTTAAGTTTAAATTATATTATGTGTGGATTTGATTTAATTTTTAACAACAATTATGTAATTTGCTAATAGAATATTTAATTTTTATTTTTATGATCAGAATTCAAATTATGACAATTTTATTAACAAAAATATTAAGATTTTTCCCAAAAAAAAAAAAAAAAAAAAAAACCTTGGTAAGTATTGTAGTCTCGTTACCCTCAGCCAACAAGAAACCCCATAAGAAAAGCACTTAGGTTTCTTTGAGAAGAAACCCAAAAAGAAAGATATATAGACAGCTTAGCAATTATGTAATGTCTGGGAATGTATTCCAATGATAAGTAGGTTTTAATATGCAGTGGTGATTCGCAAAATCTACTTCCTGCATTTATTATTATTTTTATTGCATTGACAAAATCACTTTTTATTTTAATATATTTTTAATATTAAAACAGTATTATTTATATATCCATGGTGATTTTTTTTTTAATTACACAAGTATATTCATTAGATTATGGCTTATTCATTTAGTTTAAAAAATTATTTCATACATAAAATTTTTTATTAACAAACAGAGTTAATAGAATGATATATATTTTTAAAGAATATTAAAAATTAATTAATAATAATTTATTAATCTCATTTATAAAATTAAAAAATTTTCTGTATCAATGTATCTTAATTCTAAATTAATTTGTTCCACCGACAATTTTAGATACAATATAAGTAGGTTACGACCTCACGAAGTGAAGTATTCACATTCCTATGGTTTAATATTATTTACTTTTTTTGCCAATCCATTGCTTGTTTTGGATTTAAATGCTTTAGAGAAAAGAGAATAAAGTAAAATTCTTTCCTTCTTCCTTTTTGTCATGTTCAATAGGTGACCTCATACACTTCGAAATTTGTATTCTAGCTCCAATAATTATTTTTGCAGAATTACTAATTTTATATGATTTTGAAATTTATGAGTTATTAGAAAAAACTTTTTTAATAAAATAAAAAATGTTTAATTTAATTAGTTATTATCCATGTGTATAAACATACATATATATATGTTTTGTATCTAATCTATCCGATTGATAAAATTTGTTGATATTTATATTTTTAAATTTATTTTCAGACTTAAATAAAAATATTGCATCTTGCTTGATTTAATAGAGATATTTCACCCATATATTTGGTAAATTTTAAATTTAAACTATATTTAGACATGAGCATGACTTCTTTTTTAAATATTATATATGATTACAAATATAGGGGTGGTTTATTGTTATTTTATTCTATATAAATTTTGCTACAAATGAGAAGGCGTTACCTTGTGTCAAATTATACTTTTTTAATAGATACAAGAAAAGAATAAACAAATTTTCCAAAAAGGGCAAAAGAAAAGAATAGACAAGTTTATAGCAGAAAAAAGAAAAGTATAAACAAGTCTTATTTTTGGTGATCATCAACAAATTCAAATCTTCTTCCTTCCATTCTTTCTTTTGTTCTTTGTTTGAACATCCAATTCACATTCACTGCTACCTCATCACATTCTATCGTTACTCACAAATATTGGAGATGGAGAAAGCGCGAGAGAAGATTCAACATCCTTTTCATATTCATCCCTTGGCGTTGGTTGAAGATGAGCAAAGCAATCAAAAAGAAAAAGCTTACTGCTCGGGATGTGGGGAAGTGGTATCATCTGGTTCATGCTTTAGTTGTGTAGAGTGCTGCAACTATCACCTTCATAAGGAATGTGCCCATGCTCCCTATAAAATACCTAAACACCCCCTCCACCTCGAATTCCACCAGCCTGCACCTTTTTCTCTTTTAGAAAGTCCAAGGGCTCGTTCAGGGTATGCTTGTGCATTATGCAAGGAAAAACGTAATATGTTTTTTTATGAATGTGATTATTGCTATTTTGCCCTTGACATCAAATGTGCTTTACTTTCACTTAAGGTTGGTGAAAGTATCTATGGGGTCAAAGATGATGGCCACCAACTTCCATTCATCTTCCTCGAAAATCATAAGGATCAACTTATAAAAGTTGATTGCTCTTGCTGCCACCAATCATTAATAGATTCCATATATGTTTCTGTTGAGTGCAAACTTTACCTTCATAAAAAATGTTTTAGTCAGTTCACTGAAATTGATCACCCTTGCCACCGTTTGCACACTCTCGTTCTTCAGTTTGGTGAAAGCAATTGTTTTTGCGAGGTATGCCAAAAGGAAGATCATCATAATTTCTTTTATCGTTGTTTTGCTTGCAAGTTTGATATTCACCTTAAATGCATTTGGCCAAGACCTATTATTGAGGCAAATAGGTATCATGAGCACCCATTCACCCTGTTATATAGAAGTGATTTATTCATTTGTGATGCATGTGGCACCAATGGAAAGTTTGTTTCTTATGTATGTCTTACATGCCACCTACACGTCCATAAGAATTGCACTTCATTGCCGCTCAAAATCAAAGTTTCACGACATGATCATGTTGTGGTCCACAAGTATTTCTTTAAAAAAAGGGAACTTGAAGAACATGAATGCAAAATTTGTTTTGAAGAAGTGAAAACAGAGTATGGAAGTTACCATTGTTGGAGGGAAGATTGCAATTATATTGTCCATGTGAAATGTGCGACAGAGGATGATCGCTTGTACTACATTATTGATCAAGAGAATCAAGACGAGGAGCCCGTGGTTTCTTCCATCAGCTGTGTTGTTGAGGTGAACGAGCATGGAGAAGCTGTAAAGATCTTTAAACATTTCAAGCATGAACACAATCTAGTGTTTGAAGACAAGATCAAAGAGGATAGTGATAGACATTGTGATGGGTGCATGCTATCCATCTCAACTCCGTTTTATTATTGTTCAGTGTGCAATTTCTTCCTTCACAAAACTTGTGCAGAATTACCCAAAATTAAGCATCATTGGTATCGTCGATTCCCCTTCACCCTCGAAGCCAGGGATTTTTTGCGGTGTAAGTTGTGCTATCGCTACTGTAGCGGTTTGTTTTACATTAGTGGACGCTTATACTTTTGCCTAAGGTGTGCTACAGTTCCTGATATCATCAGACGTGAAGGACACGAACATTTGCTCTTTTTTGATTATCAACGCAAGAGGCAATGCAGTGCTTGTGGTGTCGGTGGTGGGTATGGTGCATTCAGATGTAAGGAGTGCAGTTTTTCTTTGGATTTTGCATGCATGACATTACCGCAAGCAATTCAGCACAAGTGTGATAGTCACTTACTTAAACTTACTTATCATGGTGAGAATGCTGATGCAGAACAACATTACTGTGATGTTTGTGAAGAAAAACGGAACCCAAACCATTGGTATTATTACTGTTCAACTTGTGATAATTCTGTTCATCCTAAATGTGTTCTTGGAGAATATCCATTTCTCAAGGACGGTATCACTTGGAGGAGTGTTGTTCTTAGCACTCAGAGGAGTGGTGTTTTTCACGAACACAGTGACGATGTCATATTTGTCCATAAGGTTGATGGCTACCCTGAATGCGCTGCTTGTGGTAAGCTTTGCCAAGATGAAGCTCTCAAGTGTCCTAAATGCAACATTATTGTCCACCACAAATGTCGATGGGATAGGAAATGGTAAATGGTAAGTAGGAGGGTCGATGTAAAAAGCTGTTTTAGGTTGTTGATCAGTTAATATTGCCATTATTAATTATATGATATTATTCTCTTTAGTATTTATTAGTATCAATTAACTTTAATTTTGTCTTGATGATTGCAGTTGAGAAGAGTTGTAAGAGGAATGAAGGCATGCAGGCACGTGAGTGGTTCTTCTGCTGGCATTTGGGGCACCATATATATTGGGTGATGAATTGGATGGAAGGTTTGAGTTGATGATGATGAAGATGATGTTGGAAAAAATAAGGCAAATTGATCTAATTAATTAAATGTTTGTTGTTGTAAGTGTTGCTTGATTGGGATTGGGATTGGTCTGTAAGATTTGATTTCAATGTTGACTTTGCGTTTGCCTATGATTTGATTTGTTTTTGTTTGGGTTTGAATTGAATGACATTTCTATTTGGATTGCTTCTTTCTTTTTATATACGAGGCTTGAGTTATGCAACTTCTTTGTTAAATTAGTTCTATTGAATAAACTGCTACTTTGAATTTTTCTTTGACAACTTCTACAAAATTATTCAAGAATCAAATTTAAATACTAAATTTGTTTCATAAAAGCGGAAATTATTACGTTCCGTTTCGTATAAAACATGTGGCTTCAAACACCCATTAAATGTTACGTTTTTTTTTTTTTTTCATTTTTACTTTTAAAAAATAAACTTGTTCAAACTGCATAAACATAATGTATATAATGAAATATTCTTTCACTATTAATTTTATTCAAAAATAAAAGCTCAGTGACAAATTGAACCCAAATGAAATTATAAAACAGGAAAAAATTACTTTTGACTGTGAAAATGAAAGTGATGGCTTTATGAAATTATATAACCGAAAAATATTCTTTCATTTGTATATTTTTTTAATTCAAGTCGAATGGCATGATAGCTCCACTCTACCCAATAATAAGATCTCTTATCCATGTCAACAGAAATAAAAAAATGGTAAATTAAAAAAAAAAAAGCACATCTTGTGATTAAAAGGCCACATAAATTTATCCTCTTTTTAAGTTTGAAAACAGACACCTTATCATCTTAAGTTTATGATAAATTGGACTCTTTACTGTCATATTTCTTCCCTTGATTTTCAAGTCTAAGAAAATTTGAGATATATGACGCTGTAAAAAAAAAATTAATTTTATGTTTTACCTGAATTGTAAAAATATATATATATATATTGATACTTAAAGAAATAAAATATATAATTTACATAACAAATTTTTAAATAATACATTATTTTAATCCAAATTCTAATATTATTCACTTAATTAACTTATATGATATATAACTAGTATAATTTTATTATATATTAAAATTCTAATATTGTTAATTTAATTTACCTATATAAAATCTAACTAATATAATTTTGTTACATATATGTTATTTGTTAAATAAAAATATTAAATATTTTGTAACAATCTTTATGTTAATGTCACATGATAAAAAATTATTGATCGATCTTAAACAATTTTTACGATTTAAATAAAAAATATTTTTTATTTAAATTGAAAAAATATTGATAATATATTTTATAAACACATAATTTGATAATATTAATCAAACACCATATATATATGAGTTGATATGATAATATGGTTAGGAAAATTAGAGTTTCAATTTATATGACACATAATTTAAAAATTCATGTGCAAATTGTATACTTTATTTATTTTTAAGTATTAATTTGTACATTTTTTTTCAAAATTCAAGTACCAAAAAGTGTAATTAATTAAATAACGTAAAGTCAACATTTTAACCAAAAAATACAGAAAAAAAAATATTTATTCCGCCCTCGACAAAAAGGTACGAAGTGAGTTTTTGTAGTTCAAATTCGCATTCCCTGACAGATTTCAGAAGCGAACATGTTTGATAACCTTGTGAAGATGGAAGATATCTAATGAAATGGAGAAGGCTTGGAAGAACCAGCTATGGAGGGCGGAGACAAAAAGAAAAGAAAAATAAAGGACGAAATTTTATTTACGCATGAATGATGAATCAATGATGCCAATTGTTATTCCAATTATACACCGCATAGTGTTCCACATAATCAGAAAAACACCAGCAGCAACAACAACTACAGATTGGAGCCTTTAATTGACATTGGCTCTCTTAGACCTTACCAGTCATTCTCTTCTTTCATCTCCCTACAGTATTGAGTATGCATGGATTACCTCCACAATAGGTGCTCGGCACAATGGGCATTTCCCTCCACCACGAACCAACTAATTCGCACATTTTGAACATGTGCACATGTGTCCACATCTGCAACCAATTTTTTTAATGTAAAAAACAATTGGGTTGTAATCACATATGTCCATACACCAGTGCTAGATCTTGATTTAGAGAAGTTAAGAAGGTAAACCTGTTCAAAAGTGAATTGATATGGTTATCACAACAAACACAGCAAGTCCCTTTCCTCACATGACCCCTGTTAGATCCATCCTCGGATGTTTCTGCACTCAAACCTGTAATGCAAGTGAAATTTTTTAAAAACAGAAACAATCAAAACTATCTCATGGCACGGATAAGAAAAACCAAAATAATGCTTCGAAGGAAACAAAAGTTGGGAGGATTTACAAACCTTTTTCACCAACCTATCTATTCAAAGCAGCAGAGACTTCGTGCCTGACAGATCACTTTAACTCCAGCTGCATATACATGCAGGCTTCCAACATCCTCTGCATGTGGCTCATGACCTGCTGGAGTCTTTGCCATACCAGCTCTTAGATCATTAACCATCTCCCATTCATGCTCAAACTAAGCATCCTCATAAATAACTTAAAATATGCAGAGTAATAAATAGTACCGTATAGGGACTCAAAAGTAAGATATCTGGGCCAATTTCTGGATAAAATTCAGAAACTATTAAACAAGCCAAGACTGACAACCCATAATGATACAAAACAAGCAACATAATTAACAAAAGTTAACAACCACAATTAGAGGGCGGTAAAATTCCTGATACACAATTCAATTTCTTATCCAACAAAATGTCTCTCCAAATGGAATCATTTCCACAAATAATTTTACCTTCGGCATGAAACTCACAACCAGAATGCCTAAGGCTCACCTCTATAGGTTAAAATTTATTCCAAGAGAACTTAATACCTAACACAACACTCTATAAAGAACAGAAAGGAAATGATTCAATAGTTATGGTAATATACAGTTGCAAGACCAAAAAAGATGGCTCACAATTTCTCATCTGTGCATGCTGTGCCTAGACCAGCTAGTGTGATGTAAATCCTGATGCCGCAGCAGTTGTGGTGGTGGCACTGGAGAAGAAGGTAGCAGTAGCACCAATGAAGGCCTGTTAATAGCATCATTCTGATCATTATTTGTTTCATCCCTCCGCTGCTCCAGATCACACTCCAGTGGGGCTCGAGTTGGCAAGTTTCTATGCAGATCCCAATCAATGGAAGAAGGACCCTGTCTTTCCACATCAGACTGTATTAATTGTTCTAGACTTTCCTGGAAACCACTTCGAAGAAGATTAGAGACACCTACAAATTAAATTATATCAACCATCAAAGAAGTTACATTTTACTCTAAGCATAAAAAAAACGATGTAATCAAATACCTGCTCAGAAGTTCTCTAAGTTTCATATCATACACATTATCATCTTCAGGTGGATGAAATCTATTGAACCTGCTCAGAAGTGCTTTGGAGAAATTAATCGGGATAAAAGTATAGACGTGTCAAAATTGTATCGCATATATCATGTAGTGAGTCATTAAATGTTAAATTTGTGACTGCAACAAAAACTTAAGACACTTAATTAGGGTGACAGTTCCATTTATTGATTTGTTGCTGGCTACATTGATGTTAGTAGTATTTTACCATGAAATACTAGCTTCTTGGTGCTCTTCTCAATTCGACTTCCTGCTAATCAAATAAACAAAAGGAAAAATGGCATTCATTCATATTACACTACAATAGCCAATTCCAACTTATGGCCATTAGAGACAATCAAATGTACACAAACCAGGGATATATGTGCACAATTTAGTTTAACTCATACAACGCATCACGCTCCTCGGACCACCTTTTCTTTTTGGGTTAGCACCGATCATGCAGGAGAAGGCATTGACAAGTTCAGAATCCTCTTCGGTTGTCAAAATTTTGCTGCATTTGGGTCTGCAAACACAAGTTTTGCCAGAAGATATCCTGTGATAGACAAGGTCTGGAACAAACATAATTGTTTTCCAACAAACCTTGCTTTTTTTAGTATCATACTACTCAGGCCACTTGTCCCTAGATATGCATTTCTCAACAATTGAAACGGCTGTTGCAGCAATTTCTGGTATTTTCAAGTATCAGAATTTCATACTTTGATTGCCAAGCTTAAACTCAAACCAGTCATTTATTTTCTTTCCCATTATTTCTCTTTTATTTTTTGCAGCCACCAAAGCCATGTCATTTTTAGGCATCCAAAACCTAAATTTAACACTAAAACTTCCTCCTTTTTTTTCTTTTCTCCCCATCCTTCACAGCCACTTCTCTCTCATTATAAATATAATATATATATGTATGCGAAGCATAGTGGATAATGCTCCAATACCTATGGCTAAAAGTTTGGCAGACTGGTATACTACAAGTCATAATGGACCAAATGTCCTCAGCATCTAAATTTTTTCCTCCTTTTCTTTGGATATATAGTTATAGTTATCTATACTTATTTAGGTAAGCCAACCAGATTAATAGGACCTTCAAATCATTAAGAGGAATCTAAAGCAAAACCCTCTAAATCTCCACACTCCAAATGCAAACCTAAAATCCAGCTATTAACAAGGAATTTTAAAAGAAACTGAAAAAAGGATGCCACCATTACTAACCTGCCAGAGTAGCATAGGCCATGAACTACCATGCGTCAGGATGCCACCATACATTTTAATTTTTTTTTTATACTTAAAACTGTCAGGATTTAAACTTAATAATTGAAACTAAGAGTATATCAAATTAAATAATACTTAGAATATTGTATAAATGAAAGTTTCTTTTTAAGTTTACTGTATTAGATTTTATGTTAGTAACCTTAAACTAATTAAATGTCACTTTTGAAATCTCAAGGAAGCAGTTTATCTCGTTTCGAACCACATGGTAACATTTTATAACTTACACATTTTAGGAAAACTTTGTCATAAAAAAGTACACAAGTCCATGGCCTTGTAAAAATATTTTAGATTTATCCTGCAAAGTATCATCCATTAATTTAAAACAAAATAAAACTACACATGCATGTATATTTGTATTTTCCTTAGATCTATAATTATAAACACAACATAATAGCACAATACGAATATAACACGAAATAAACCGTGTTTTGGTTTAACCTAATCATGTTTCGTGTTTGTGTTTTAATTGTGTTGACAAATTAAAGACATGATAATTTTTATATATTAAATATATGTGTTAAATACGCTTAACACGATTATGACACATTTAATATGTTTACTTCATCATGTTGCATTTAATGTTGATGTATATCGTTTAAATTTATTATGATTGTTGTGGAAATTGAATGTATATTGAAAAACTGCTTATCTACAATTATACAAGAATCTTAGGTTTATATACAACTAACTAAGGGTTAAACTAGGAAACTAAATCTTCCTTAATTCTAGGGATACAAATACTTAATTCTAGAGATACAAATATAAATATACAGATTACAAGATTACAACCAGCTGTAAATAGGTGTTTTCCCACACTCCCCCTCAAGCTGGTGAATAGGTGTTTTCCATTCCCAGCTTGGAAATAATTCCTTGAAATGTTGCACTGCTGAGACCTTTAGTCAACACATCTGCAAGTTGACCCTTGGTTGATACATAAGGTGTACAAATCAACCCACTATCTAGTTTCTCCTTTATGAAATGCCGGTCTACTTCAATGTGTTTTGTTCTGTCATGTTGTACAGGATTGTGTGCAATGCTTATTGTAGACTTGTTATCACAGTAGAGTCTCATTGGTCCATCCCACTTGATCTTCAAGTCTTCTAAGATAATCTTTAACCATAGTAGTTCACAAATTCCTTAAGCCATTGCTCTGAACTCTGCTTTAGCACTTGATCTTGCCACCACATTCTGTTTTTTACTCCTCCAAGTCACAAGATTACCACCTAAGAAAGTACAATAGCCTGAGGTAGATCTTCTATCAGTTACTGAACCTGCATAATCAGCATCTGTATATGCTTCTAGAACTAACCCCGAATTTCTTTTGAATAAGATACCTCTCCCAGGATTGGCCTTCAAATAGTGCAATATATGGTAGACAGCCTGTAGGTGCACTTCTTTAGGATTATGCATAAATTGACTTACCACACTCACAGCATATGCTATATCAGGTCTAGTATGTGAGAGATAAATGAGTCTTCCAACTAATCTTTGGTACATCTCTCTATTTACAGCAGCATCTTCATTAGCTTCTCCAATTTTATGATTAGGATCTATAGGGGTATTTGCAGGTTTACATGCAAGCTTCCCAGTTTCCTTCAGAAGATCCATCACATATTTCTGTTGTGAGATAAAAATACCATGTCGTGAGTGAGCTACTTCAATTCCTAGGAAGTACTTCAATCTCCCTAGCTCTTTTATCTCAAATTCTCTAGCCAAACACTGTTTTAGAGATTTTCTCTCTTTTTCATCATCTCCAGTTACAATTATATCATCAACATACACTAATAGAACTGTGACTCTCCCTGAATCAGAGTGCTTGATAAACAATGTGTGATCTCCTTGACTCTGTTTATATCCCATTGCTAGCATCACTTTGGCAAATCTCCCGAACCAAGCTCTAGGAGACTGTTTAAGGCCATATAAAGCCTTTTTTAGCCTGCATACTTTGTTTGCTTCTAGATGACCTCCAAATCCCGGTGGAACCTTCATATATATTTCTTCTTCCAAATCACCATGTAGAAAAGCATTCTTTACATCAAATTGTTGAAGTTGCCAATTGTAATTTGCAGCCAATGATAACAAAATCCTAACTGTATTCATCTTGGCAACTGGAGCAAAGGTTTCCTGGTAATCCACTCCATAGGTTTGAGTGTAGCCCTTAGCCACTAACCTGGCTTTATACCTTTCAACAGTACTATCTGCCTTGTATTTTACAGTGAAAACCCATTTATACCCCACTAAATTTTTTCCTTTAGGCAACTCTACCAGTTCCCATGTCTGATTTTTCTCTAAGGCCTCCATTTCTATTTTCATGGCTTGCCTCCATTTCTCATTGGATAATGCCTCGGATAATGTAGTTGGAACAGAAATAGTGTTTAGGCTCACAAGAAAATTTTTGTGGGATGGTGATAATTTTTCAAATGACACAAAATTAGATATTGGGTATAGTGGATGCTTGGTACATTCTCTGGTTCCTTTCCTAATGGCAATAGGCAAATCATAATCACTAGTTATAGTTTTAGGAGATTCATGCTCATTTTGAGAAACAGAGTCAAAAACTGTAGTTACCTCATTTTCAGAGTTAGGATCAGGTTCTTGGACTGGCACTGGTTCAGGATCTGGAACTTTCCTTCTTGAGTACACCTGTAATTCCTTCATAGAATCAAGAACAATATTATCCTTTGTCACATCTTTCATATTTGAAATGAGTTCAGACTCAAATTTAGTGTTTGACTTGGGCTCAGCAGAAACAGGTTTCGACTCAGAAGAATTAATGGGTGTAAATGTTGAAGAAGGGGGCAAATCAAGCAAAAAGAAGTCTTTATCCTTATCTTCCATGAATGAAGTCTCCCCTTGAAGATAAGGTTGAGTAAAAAATGGTTTATTTTCTTCAAAAGTGACATCTGCAGACACATAGAATTTTTTTGTAGGAGGATGATAGCACTTATATCCTTTTTTAGTTGAAGAATACCCCACAAAAATACACTTAATCGCTCTTGGATCCAATTTTCCCCTGTTATGACTGTGAACATGAACAAATGATGTACAACCAAATATCCTAGGTGTGAGATTGTTTGTGGTATTGAGGTTGGGATAAAATTGTGAGAGTAGTTCCATAAGAGTTTTAAATCCCAAAACTCTTGAAGGTAACCTATTTATAATGTGTGTGGCAGTGAGAACAGCTTCCCCCCAATAAGATTTAGGTACATTTGCTTGAAAAAGAAAGGCTCGGGTTGTGGCTAGTAAATGACTGTTTTTTTTCTCTGTCACTCCATTCTGCTGTGGAGTATTAACACAAAATGACTCATGGATAATCCCCTCTTTTTGAAAATAGGTGGATAGACTCTGGTTGAAGTAGTCTCTTGCATTATCAGACCTAAATCTCTTGATTCTCACTCCAAATTGATTTTGGATCATGTTTTGGAAGCTTAAAAACACACTATTCACATCTGATTTGGATTTAAGTAAAAAAACCCAAGAGACCCTAGTACAATCATCTATGAATGAAACAAACCATCTCGCACCAGAAATATTAGGAATTGTAGATTGTAGAGGGACCCCAAATGTCACTATGAATCAAGTAAAAGGGAGTAGAACTTCTTTTGTTACTGATTGGAAAAGACACACGTCTATGTTTTGCAAATTCACAAATATCACAATGAAAATCTTCAACATTTAATCCTTTGAACAAAGAAGGAAACATGTTTCTCAAGGTTCCAAAAGAAGGATGTCCAAGACGAAAATGATAAAGCCAAATTTTGTCTTTACTGGAAGATTTTTTAGAAAGAAATGACAAAGGTAAACTATTTTTGATACTACTTGTGTTATTTGATGTCTCAAGATAGTATAGTCCATCCTTCTCCTTAGCAAGTCCAATAATCTTCTCCGAACTCTGGTCCTGAAATTCACAATAAGAGGGATAAAAAGTTACTTTGCAATTCATATCTCTGGTAAGTTTTTGTATAGATATCAGATTAGTAGACAATCCAGGAACATGAAGAACATTTTTTAGAACAAACGAGGGATTAACTTGAACATCTCCTAATCCTGCTACTGTGATAAGTGAACCATCAACAACAACAATTTTCTTATTACTAGGACACAGGTTATATGTACTAAACTTTTGTGGGGAATGTGTCATGTGATCTGTAGCTCCTGAGTCAATGACCCAAGAACTCGTAATAGGCTTAGCCGAGACATTTAATCCATGAGAACCGGAAGCTTTACTTGAACTAGAAACTTTACCCAAAGAACATACCATAGTAGGCTTTTCAAGGATTTTCAATAAGTTTCTCAGCTTTTCAATCTCTTCCCTGCTGAACTCTCCTTGTTTTTGAGACATCTGTAGTACTCCAGTGATTTCCCCAGTTAACATTTCCTCAAATTGGATGATAGTGATATCTTTCTTTGAAAGGGTTCGGCAATGAAGGCCTAAACAGGATTCGGCAATGAAAGCCTTAAAAAAGTCAGCAATAAAGGCCTAAAAAAGTCAGCAATGAAGGCTGAAAAATTTTTCTTCCCAAGAAGAGCCTAATGCTCTGATACCATGTGGAAATTGAATGTATATTGAAAAACTGCTTATCTACAATTATACAAGAATCTTAGGTTTATATACAACTAACTAAGGGTTAAACTAGGAAACTAAATCTTCCTTAATTCTAGGGATACAAATACTTAATTCTAGAGATACAAATATAAATATACAGATTACAAGATTACAACCAGCTGTAAATAGGTGTTTTCCCACAATTGTCTTATATTGTGGTTGATGGTGACAGACATTATTAATTTGAAGATTTTTAACAAATTTATGGAGGATATGAAAGATGTAACCTTGAGAGTCAATGCCAAGGATAAGTTAAAATGGGAAAAGGACAAGAGGGGAAAACTCTCAGTCAAAGAATTAGTGAAGTCCTTGGACATCCAATATCTTTCTGCGAATAACCAGGTTCATTTCCTCTATACTTGGGAATTTAATGTCCCACCTAAAGTTGAAAACTTCCTCCGGCTTTCTTGTCAAAATTGTATTCCTACAAAAACTTTTCTGAGGTATAGAGGGGTTGCATTTGAGGAAGGCCAGTGTGTTTGTAATTGGTGTACAAATCTGGAGGAAGATTGTCTGCATGCATTATTATATTGTCGTTTCTCTTGAAATATCTGGTGCTGTATTTTTAGATGGTGGGGTATTGTATGGGTGTGTCCTAATAATGTGGAGGATAGTTATGTCAACAAGAGATGGCTCCATTTTATGGAGTGATCAACAAAAGGTTGTTATCAGCATGTGGGGCTACTTTTTGGGCATTATGGTTAGCTAGAAATAAGTCGGTGTTTGAAGGGAAAGGGTGGGATGGTGAGGAAATTCTTTTTTCGATTAAGTTGAGGTCCCTCTTTTGGGTTAAAGCTATTGTCCTAAGGTGTTGGAGAAAGGTTTGATAAAGGATAATCCAAGAGATGGGGTACTGAGGTCTTGCCTGAGTGTAAATGTTCTAAAATTTAATGTCGACAGATCTGCTTGCAGTAAGCCAGGTCCAGCAGGCTGTAGAAGGGTGCTCAGAGATGATAAAGGGAAAATTAGTGGTCTTTTCTATGGAGAACAAGAATCAAATATAGCTGATATTTTGGCTATAAAAATTGCACTAGATTTATTTACTCAAACCCCATGGTTCAAAAAGAATGCTCTTATACTTGAATCAGATTCAAAGGTGGCAATCAGCTGGGTCTGCATTATTGAAGCACAACCTTGAAAAACATTGGCAGACTCTTGATGAGATTGATAGGCTTAAGGAAACCATTGGTGTCATAGATTTTGTTTATATCTACACAGAAGCTAATGCTTTTGCTGATTCATTGGTAAAATGGGAGTTGAATGCAGTGCATTGTTCAAAGCATGGCTATAATATTCTATTCTCAAATCAGGTGGGGTTAGTGGTGATTTGAATTTTAAGATTTTCATTCTCGGAACTCTGTTCCATGACAGAGATGAACTCTGTGTAACTCATTATTTCTTCTAATGAAATTCAAACTTTTCATCAAGAAAAAAAAAAAACCTATTATTCTATTATATTGTTATAGTGGCTTTATAACTATTAATATTAAACTAGAATATAATTTGCAATGCACTGCAGGAGTTATGTGACATAAATGTTTTATCATGTAATGCTATACTATTAAGGTAAGAAATATAATAAAAAATAATGCAATAGTTCATTATACAACCACAATTTATCGTCAATTAAAATGAAATCATTAATTACTTAGACAATTGTTTAATTTTAAGGAGATATTAGTATGTTAATTGTTTAATTTTAAGGAGATATTAGTGTGTTTGTATTCATGATATCATTCTATAGAGATAGGAAAAATACAAATTTTTTTTTTGAACATATCGAATGAACATATATTGATCATTGCTTATCATTATCTTAAAAAAATGTAAAAGTATGTAGAGAAAAGACATTGTACCTTCATAACATTGTTGTGGATATCAATGTTCTCAATCTGAACAGTCTTTTCCCCAATGGAGATAGGAGCATCAAAGAAACTACCCAGCTCCAGCAGCAAAAGATATTGAATATGGACGTCAGAAAGGGAGAGGAGGAACATCATATGTTGGTAAATGAAAAGATACTTAATGAATCATACCTTGCTTTCACTTTCAGTGGGTTAAATCATGAGTGTAGCTAGATCAGGCCATGAATTGTAAGAGCATGGAATAGAGCATGGAATACGGCTGGCAACATTTTCATGCTTTATTCCAGCAGCAGTGGCTAAAAATTAGTCATGAAAACAAATAGTAGACTAAAGAGAGGCAAGTTGAAAAAATTGCATATTATTATTACCTTATAGACTCTCAAATCCACAATGAATTCATAAGCAACTGTTCCGTTGACACCATGAAAAAAAATTTGTGGTTCTGAAAACATAAATCAATTAACAATGACAAAGTTGAGATTATCATAGGAGCAATAATTCATAACCTTGAGCTTCTAGTTATTACTCTAATTTTACAATAATAAATACCCTTTATATAATTATAACAAAAAAGTAAAAGAAATATCCATGATCCTTGAAAGGACATTCAATTTGGAGGTTTCTAGCTCAAACCGTGCAGGGTTTATGATAAGCTGGAAGAAGTATACCTCTTGTTGTATAGTCCAAAGGCACAATAGGTGTTATTATATATTAAAAAAAAAAAATTAAAGCATACATGAGCAATATCACAATCATAATAAGAAAAAGCCAATTCTAAAGCTATGACACTTACTAAATTTGTAAAAGACATGTCATGCTTTTTTATAAAGATCAAAATGCACTTTAATTTTTACAGACTATAAGCACAAAGTTTCAAGGAAAAAGGTAGGCATCTCCAAGCTAAAACATATGAAACATAAAAAATAAAATTAAAACATATCTATTTGGATTTAAGTCATGTGTATTTATACTATCTAATAGATATGTAAACAAAAATATACTTCATTTACAGAAAGAGAAAGAAAGCTCAACTTGTTCCAATTTACTTATTCTATGGGGTTTCTTATCGGCTTTCTTGTTTCAGGCTCACGAACTCTTCCACTTATCTTTTTCCTAAGAATTCATTGAAAAACATTGAATATTATATCAAACAATTTTAAGTGGTATATATGCATGTACATTGTGGAATTTCCAAATGATCATCATTGTGTATGTATTATATCATGCATGAGTTTACTGCATATTCTCTAAAACCCGAAAAAGAAATAGATCAAGTATCCAAACGTCAACTGAAAATTTCCATGCGTCATGGAAGCAAATCATTTTATGCATGAAGATTTTCAATAATTAACATGAAGATTTTGAACGTTTATTTTAATTAAAGCAAAACTAATTGAATATTGATTTTTATAATTAGCATGAATATAGAAGATATCAAGCAAATTATATTATTTTATAATTATACTAATGCTAATTATATTTAACATCGAAAATCTTCAATATTCAAGCAAATCATTCAGTGGGAACATCGGAACATTTAATTAAAGTAAAGTATTATAAAAACAATATTAAGAAAAAATCGAAGAATAAAATGTTACGCTGAGATGATGAAGCGACTGGCGGTCCAGCAGCTTGCACCGGAACCCATACCGATCAGGATGCTTGTAACCACTCTAGCCACCAACCACCGGATTGATAGTGAGTTTTCGGACCCAGTCTAACGACCGTGGTCTTCGCCTCGATCTCCCATCTCCCTTCTCCATTCCCTTTTTTTTCTTTGTTCTTCTCCAGCCCTCGAGAATCAAGAAATTTCTCCAGAATCACGTAGAATCATGAAGGTTTTCTCATCTCAATTCTAAACGGTTTGGACGACTACCAGTCGAATCATGAAGCTTTTGTCTTCTCAGAAGCTTCTGATTGTTTTATTCTTAAAATCAACACCTTAAAAAGATCGAAACAACCATTTTATCCCTAATTCCTAATTAAGGGAAAAAATTTAAAAAAAAAAAAAAAAAAGAGAGCCATGTGTCAGACATAAATATCCTATTTAAAATTTAAAAAATTATATTTAATATATAAGATTACAATAAAAAAATATAATATTATAAATTAAATTGAATTAAATAATATTATTTTATATATTAAATTAAATTGAATAATATTAATTAAATAATATTATTTTATTTTAAGTTTGTATGTATAAAAATAAAAATAAAATAATTTATTTATTAATATAAATTATTTTTTAAAAATTTTATATAATATAAATTATTAAAATAATTTTAAATTTATATATTTTATTATATTTTTAAAAATTAGATTAATAATTTATCATTTTTAAAATTTATGTAATATAAATTATTAATATAATTTTAAATTTATATATCTTATTATATTTTTAAAATTATATTAATAATTTTATATAAATTTTAAAAATGATATTTTTAATCTATAAATAAATTATTTTATTTTAATTTTTACATAATTAAATATAAAATAATATAATATTATTTA
The DNA here is from genome assembly GCF_047325235.1 of Durio zibethinus. NCBI lineage: Eukaryota > Viridiplantae > Streptophyta > Magnoliopsida > Malvales > Malvaceae > Durio > Durio zibethinus. The sequence continues at coordinate 20,798,773 of NC_143175.1, forward strand.
ATTTAATATTAATCATAATTTTATTTTATTTTATCAAAAATTTATGAACCAGACACGTCCAATATCGTAGCTAAATATGATTACGACAAAAGCACAAGTTGTCTCGTCTAATTTCAGCCACAACTGACGTTGTACAATTCTTTCGTGTTTTTAAATGTGTGATGACGAAAGGAAGGATGAGTCTTGAAAAAAATCATGAATGAAAAACGTGAAAGTGTTTTAGAAAGTTCTGGCAATGGCATTTATTTCAAAACAGTGTCGCATGCAAAAATGAAATTACTTAAAAACCGGTTGCTAAATGTACTTCAATATTTATTTTATATTTTTTTGAAAAGCTTTTATAAATAAAACTTTTTTAATTACTTTTTTTCACACGTTTTTAAATATCTATATTCAGTAAATTTTTGAACTTATAAAAATAAATTTTCAAAAAATAAAAAACATTTTCAGAAAAGGAGGGAATGAAAGTTTAAGAAAATTTTTAAAAAATAAAATTTTATTATAAATTTTTATTAATTAGTATAATGAAAAAATTATTCTTAAAAAATTATCAATTTTAAATTTAATAAAAAATAAGTTGATTTTACTATTTTAATTTTAGATAAAAAATAAAATCTTATAAAATCTTAATTAAATATTTTATCTTTTAATGTTACAAGAGATGATAAAGTAACTATTATGTTTGAACAACATCTTAAAATTAAAACTTTTAGAAATTGTACAAGTAATACAATTGAATAAAATATAATATGTTAACTAAATAAATCTACCGTGATAAGTAGATTGAGACACTTTTTCAATAAGTTCAATTTAAATAGAGTTACTATAAAAATTTAATAATCAATATCAAAAAATAATTATTTATTAAAACATATCAATTTTACTATTTTAATCTTAGAAAAATAACAAAATCTTATAAAATCTTAATTAAAATTTCGCTTATTGATTTTATGATGAATGATGAATGAACTATTAAGTCTTATCAACATTGAAAGTTGAAATTTTAGAAGTTGTACACATAATACTATTGAATATTATATAATTTTGTCAAAATATAATATATGCTAATTAAATAAATCTATCGTAATACGTAGATTAAGATACTTTTTCAAAAAAGGTCAGTTTAATTAGGGTTATTATAAAATTTTAATAATTGATACCAAGAAAAAATATTTATTAAAAAATAGAAATTTTAAAATTATAAGAAAAATAAAAAATAATAAAATTAATTTTTTTATTAAGTTTAAAATTTAAGATTTTTTTCTAATAGTAAATTTTTTATTAACACTAATTTAAAAATTTTATAATAATTTTTTTATAAGTTTTCTTAAATTTTCATTCCCCTCTTATCTGAAAATAGATTTATGAAAAGTTATGTAACTTTTTGAAAATCTATTTTTGAAAAGTTATATTATTTTTTAAAAATTTATTTTTGGTAAATAAAAAAATTTATCATATACAAATATTTGAAAACTTGTGAAAAAAATAATTAAATAATTTTACTTATAAAAGTTTAAAAAAAAATGAGGGTGTGTAGAATAAATGTTGGAGTGCATTTAGCAACACTATTACTTATTTGATACTTTTACCACATTATTTTGATTCATATATAGGAATGGATGTTGTCTATTTAGCCAAGACAGCACATAGAAAAAAAAAAGCTTTTATGTTATTTTTAAAATATATTTAAAAATATTACAATGTTAGTATAACAATAATTTTTTAAATATAACTGTGCTTAAATTAATGGATTGGATATGATTAAATTAGGGTTCAAGCATGATAAATATGAAAGTAGAGAAGATTATTTTTAATTCATGGGATTAAATTTATATATTTTATTATATTTTTAAAATTATATTAATAATTTAAATTATATAAATTTAAAAAATACTTTTAATCAATATATAAATTATGTTGTTTTAATTTTTGTATAAATCAAATATAATATAAGATATATTATTTTATTTTATTTTATTTATAATATCATTTTATGTATATAAGAATTTTTTTTAATAAAATTAATAAATTCATCAATAATATATATATATATATATTATAAGTAGACATCTCAAGGAAAGAGTCATGATCCTCCACTGATGGTATTCTTAATTATTAATAAATATATAATTGTGTTTCTCTGTGGCAAAATAGAGGTTTATACCATCGGACATCGGGAACGAAGTTGACAGAGTACGGGTGCTGCCACCTCTCGAAGTTGTATTCTCCAACAAGAGAAAGATCAGAAGGGTGATGGAAGCAGCCGAAATCCCATACACTTTTGTGTCTGCAAATTCATTTACCGCATATTTTGTTGGCTATCTTCTTTGTCCACACGAGACACAACAAGATGAAGCTGATGTTTACGGCAATGGTAAGGCAAAAGGTGGGTAAAGAAATATGATAGACATTTTAAAAGTTGGTACATTTTAAAAAAAGGTTAATTACATTTTATATCTGAAATTAAAAAATATATATAAATTGATATTTAAAAAAATAAAAAAAAAATTTACACATTATACCTTTAAATTATCAGGTTAAAATGTACCATAAATTCTTATATTTTTTTTATTTTTAAGAATTTAATCTCTCTAATCTAATTTTAAAAAATTTAGTTATTGTATTATTATTTTTTAAGAATTTCAATCCAATGTTAATAGTATTAAATTTTATACGTTTACATTATTGAGATGACTGCGAAAATAGCATTTTCATTGGTTTATATTTTTTTAATGCTGATGTGGATTAAAATATTGGCCACGTCAACTATTTAAACAGTGGATAAGTTTTCTTACCGTCCAAATATTATTTTTTATTTCATTTCATTCCTTTTTTTCATAAAAAAAATACGCCAGCCCTCTTAAAAAAAAGTTTCAAATCTAAGAAAATCGAAAACTTCTCTACCGTTGCATCACTGCGCCGATCACCGCAACGACCGCCGTCGACTGGCATCTATTTGAGCCCAAATTTTTACTGGAGCTTTTTCCTGACCCCCTTTTCTCCGTTTCAAGCTCAGATTTTTCCAAAATAGCCAAGACCTACCTAGATATGAAATCTAAAACTAAAATTTAAGCCGTAAAATCTCCTCCTTCCACCATCCGATCCTTTAAGATTTTGATATGATGCTACCTTCTTCTCACTCTTTGTTTCTACCGTTCCCGATCGTCCAAAGTTTTAGTCGCTGTGGATCTCTCCTATATTGTCGTCCCTCCTACCATTGATGATGGCCCCTCGTTTGTCTTTCTTTGTTGCTCATTTCTTACTTCTCTGTAAATCCAAACCAAACCCACCTAAGAACAACTCTAAACCCACGGAGCTATCTCTTTTCGAAACCAAAGTTGTTATTTTATATATATATATATATATATATATATATTTTTTTTTTTTTTGTGTTGGCGTTGCATTTTTTTTTTTGCTTGTTGGTGATGGGCATTTTGTTGGTTGATGGGGTGCTGATACTCTGGGTTGGTTCGACAGTTTCAATTGTGGGTTGCCATTGGTGGGTGTTGGGTTAGGTAGTGTCTTTTTGGTTGTGGGAAATGGTTTCACAATTTTGATTTGGGATTGGATAACGAATGAGACCAGAGGATTTGAGAACAAATTATTTAGGTTCTTTCTAATTTTAGGTTTCCTGGTTTTTCTTTCTCTTTTTTGTTTTGATTTTTAGAGTTTTTTAATGATATTAGGAATTATTAAATATTAACATTTGAAATTAGTTGTTAATACTGACGTGGATTTTTGTATTCCATGTGGTCATTATTTTAATCCATGTCAGCATTAATAATTTTAAAAACCAATGAAAGTACTACGTCAGCAACTTAGTCAGTAATTTAATTTATAAAATTTAACACTATTAATAATTGAACTAAAATTCTAAAAAAATAATAGTATAAGGATTAAATTTTTTTAAATTAAATTAGGAGACTAAATTTTAAAAAGTATAAAAGTATAAAGACCTATGACAGATTTTGATCAAATTATTACATTAATCCAAACTTTAAAAAATATAAAAAATATAGATTTTTTATATTTTAAAAAATATAAAAGTATAAAAGTTCATTTCTCTACTTAATTATATATTTAACCAATTTGATTTAAATTACTTTATTTTGTTAAACAGCATTGCCTCGTCCAGGAAACATTCCTGTGGCAATCCTGCATAACATATTTATCAAAGGTGATCAAATGAGCTTCGAACTCAGTACGGAAGATCTGGAGGCCTCCAAGCTATTTCCAGACTACCAATATACTTCAGTTGATAGCCTTCCTGGAGATGTTCTTGGTTGAACCCCCACAGCCTAGATTGGCAGCATTTACATAAGCTCAGGGAACACAACATATATATATATATATATATTACATATGAACCGTAAAATAAATACGTGTAGTTTGTTAATAAAATTTAAATTTTATTTTTGATAATTAAAATTAAATCTTTAATAATCTTGGATGTCAAAAATAAATAAACACTAACTTAATCTAAAGTGTTGCTCGTCATTTATATATATATATATATGTGAAAGTTTATTGAATTTGAATTATACCATATGTAAGAGATAAATTTTATCTCATAATCTAACCCTTTTTTTAAGAATCAAAGTTGATAACTTTAGGGGGAAATTTGTCAAATTTTAGACATTAATTGGATTGTTTCTTTAGGAACACAAAAAGCCAACTATTGCATTATTGTATGAAAATTTCCTACTACTAGTATTTTTTAAAAAATAAAAAAGAAAAAAGAAAGATGAAACGAAAGAAAAAAAAATCATAAATTAAGTTTTATTTGATTTTTTTTAATACTCACTATCACCACAATAAAATCTAATATTTTCTCAATGTCTTTCTAAAAAATCAAATCTTTTTTTTTTCAACAGTCCATTTTAATATAATGTTTAAATTATTAAAAAAAAAAAACCCAAATGCTAGCTTTTGCATTGAAATCTAGCTATTGTCATTTTTCATTTGTTAATTAATTATTTAAATTAAAGTATGATAAATACAGTAATCTTTTTTATAAAAATTTAAAGTACAATTAAGATGTAATCTAACAAAGAAGCATGAATATAATATTGGTTTAATGCTTAAATCTGCATGTTTATATCAAGTTTATTCGTTTATTACTTTATAATTACTTACTTTTTTTTTTCCTTTTTTCACAAGTCAACAAGTACTTGACCACTCTTAAAAAGATGACGTGGCATACTGAATGCCACTCACCAAAAGCCTCTAATAGCCAAAAAAATGGGTAAAGAGCTTAATATTTTAAATGGGCTCCTACTTAAATGCAGAAATATATGGACTCTTTATTTTCGAGTACTATTTTTTGTCATTCGGCCTTCCTTCTTTTAAGAAAAAAAACAAGCCTTTTTCTTTTAGGTTAAAATATTAAAAAAAACATATATTTTTTTTCAAATTTATCAATTATGTCTATCTTTCTTTTGAACCTAAGCCTTTAAAATATTATTTTTTACTTAAACTTTTTATTTTGCATGAAAATCGGTTAAAAATAAAAGTTTAATTAAATAAAAAAAGTAATTTTAGATTTTAATTTAAACAAAAACAACATTTAAATGATTAAATTAAATAAAAACAATCCTTTAAGAGTGTAATTTGGTATAATAAAAAAAATAAAAGTTTATCTAAAGATTTTTAAAAAGTATTAGATTTTTTTAATATTTTGACCTTTCTTTTATGAAAAATGAGAGAAGAGTTTTACACTCGGACAAAAAAGATGAACAGAGAAAAAATAGTAATTTAATAAATGAATTGTAAAATAGCACATATTAATATGAATTTTAATTGTTAAATTAAAAGAAAAAAAAACTTCATTCATCATATCAAATATAGCCTGTAAATTAGTGTCTGGCTTTGAGGTTAAAATTAAGAAGATAAGTTAGCAATTATAAAATTGTAGTAACCAATGAAGATTTTTTTTTTTTTAAGTTTTGCACATCCATTATTTTTATAATTATAAATAGATATATAGCTAAGATTGTAGATTATAATTAAAAATATAGATTCTTTATTTTATTTGCCTAAAACAACAATATTGCGAGGGTGAAATTAACGTTTATCCAAATTAGAGGGTAAAGTTGAAGCAACAAGAAAAACTTTAAGTTCCCTAAGTTAGAAGCAAGATAGAGATAAGGTTTTCTAATATATATGGCCATTAAAATCATCATTGTAAATTTCTAATACATTCCAAATGGGACCACCACTTTTCATTGCTGATTTAAGACTCAAAAGTTATGCATTAAGACAGCTCCACTTGTTTTATGCTTTTTTTTTTAAATTTTACCTTTGTTTTTTTGGAGATCCTTCCTAATTAATAATTAATATAATGGACTAATCTATTTAAAATTTTATAAAACGATATTATTCATATTCATAATTTTTTAATTTTAAAAATTTTCTTATTCAATACTAATAGATGTTATTGACATGATATTTTCTAATTAAATATGATTTTTCATATGACTTTTTTAAATTTAGAACTCAATATTTTATCAATTGATTCTATGACTGTTAATAATTAATTTTATCTAATAACAAAAGTTTTTTGAGAATTTGACAAAATAAGTGTTTACATTATTATTTTATATTATAATGGACTAATCTACTTAAAATTTTATAAAATAATGTTACTCATATTCATAGTTTTTTAATAAAAAGTTTATAAATATTAAAATTTAAACTTCAAATTAACTATTGATTAGTAAAAGTTTTCTTATTTAATACTAATAAATGTGATATACATGATTTTTTAATTAATAAAATTTTCACATAATTTTATTAAATTAAAAATTAATCACTCTATTAATAAATTATGTGATTATATAACTATGAATTTCCCCGTAATAACAAAAGCGTTTTTGTGAACTCGACAAAAAGTGTGGAAGAAAAAAAGAGTTTTTGGGAGCCTTGAAGCGTTAAAATATTATTATTTTTATATGACTAGAGCAATTTAGTTATGATTAGACCGCCACCTATGATTATACCACTAGTTTGGTGAATTGACTAGTCAACTCCCCCTACGGATTATACAAGCTTTCACGTTCCAATTTTACAACATCCACTAGAAACAAAAATTACTCTCGTCTTCGCGTGTTTGTGGGTGTGTATATATATATATATAAGGTAGCGACTTGTGCGTTGCTTAAATTTATCATTTTATTATTTAATATATATAATAATAATAATAAAAATATTTTAAAAGATATAATAAATATGAATATTTTTAAATATATTTTAAATATCTTATAAATTTAAAAAAATTATAATTTATAGAAATAAAAAATATAATCATTTTCGCAATAAATAAAGATAAATGAATATTGACTAAATTATAAATGAATTCACAATCTCAAATAAAATCTCTCACTCATTTTATTTTTAAATAAATAAATTAAATAAATAAAAGTCACTAATCAATTGTTGACTTGGTTATGATTTAGTTCACATTTTTTATTAAAATCTTTATTATTAAACCAAAATTATAAAGCAACGATAATATAATAAAAATATAATTTTTATTATTGGAAAAAGAAAAAAAATTACCTATATTATAAGAAAGATTACAAACAACTTTAATAAAAAATGAGTGATTAGACAATCATTAAACAGAATTTAAATTTGGCAATTACATTTAAGATAGTAGATTTTATTTAAAGTGGATTCTTCGAAACAAATACTAGAAAATAAAAAAAATTAGAAAAAAGAAATAAAAAGTTATGACCTAGATTTTGACAATCAATATCCATTTAAAGATTATTTATATGGATGAATGTACTCATTAAATCTTTTAATATAAAGAATAAAAAAGATTTTTAATTAAGTGAAAAATATTTATACTTGCAATTAAAGGTTAGATGAATGAATTTTTTTTGGATAATGAAAATTGAAAATAATAAATAAATAATAATGAGCAAGGGAGATAATCGGTTACTTGCATAAATAATTTGAATAATAATAATTCATCTCATCCTATGCTATAAGGTTTCTTTTCAAGATTCATTGTTTTTTTGAATAAGGAAGTATAATAATTTTTTTTTGAAATAAATGAAGAAGGAATATAAATACCAAAGAGACAATAAGTTAAAAATGGAAGATGAAGTATTATTGACTTTAAACCCTAAGAGATAAAAGACATAAAAGAAGGATAATTAAGCTAGAATGACTTGATAATTTAAAATGAATATACGACAACTTAGTAATCTTATATGGTAAATGAATGTTATATATATAACAATTCATACGTCACAATTCTAAATAATAGGAGATGAAATATTTATACGTCAGATATATATATTATATAATAATTAAAAAAATTTAAGATTACAATTAAATTTATTACTTTATAAGAAGTTAACATTGAATTTATTATTGTGTTTTAATTTCATTAAATTTTGTAACTATATTTTTACCTTGTTGAAATAAATTATATATACATTAATAGAACCTTTTGCAAAAATTTCAGTTAGGTTGTTTAAAAAAAAAAATAAAGGAAATACAAATTATAGTGATAATTTTTTTTTATACATAAGGAGGCTAAAACCTAAGAAAAATTGGGAAAGGGAATATTAGTATAATATTTTATAAAATATTTCAAATAAAATTAAAATTACAATGATAAAATTTAATATTAATCATAATATAGTCACGAATTCCACCTAAATGTCAAACTTTACTTTTTAAATACAAGTTATAATTCCATTAATTAAGTAAGTAAACTAGGTATCTCTCTCGGTATTCTTATTAATCAATAAAAAAATCTTTGAGTTCTCATTTTATAACTAAAGTATCATAGAGTATAAGTAAGCCATATACTTTTATGAATATAAAAAACTTAAAAGAGGTGAATTCTGAATCTTCAATTTTGTTCTTCATGAAAGGAATATACTTAAAAATCATTAAATTTTATTATAATTTATTGTCAAAATCAAAATCGTAACAAGTTCTTCTGCATGGGTTTTAAAGTATTAACTAAATCTCGTCACCCAGTTTTAGTGTTTTTCTTTCCGTTGATCAAATGGGAGATTTTTTGGTTTTCAATTTTTTACTGCTTTCACGGATATTAACTTCCCACGTATCGCCGCTTTTACCCTCAAACATTCGAATAAATTTCCAAAAGGCCCCATTCAGAAACCCCTCCAAACCTCTTCCCATCCCCATCACACGAAGGCTATTTTCGTCATTTCAAAATATCCCCATTTCTCTCTGAAGACCAATAGAGAGTGGCGGAGACACACAGATCAAAGGAGGAAAGACAAAAGAAAAAAGAAAGCTAAAAACGGCCCAGTGATTGGAGCCATCGAAAAATCTGATCCGTCCATTTTACGAATTCAACGGTTATCATCACTCGGCAAATTCGTTTCCATTTTCCAATTAATTTTTTTTCCCTTACTCTCTAGTCTTTTAGCATGCTCTGTTCAGTGGTTTTTTTATCACATCATCATAAACCCTAGCCTCCAATCCATCTTTTACCCTTTTATCTGTGTCTCTTTTTTTCTTTCCCTACAACGAGATTTACGTGAAACACCATAACTCTGTTTTATCCCTGATCTTCTCTCTCTTTAATTTCTAGAGAGAGACCCATCTTTAAAAAAAATTGTTTTTCTCTTTCTGTTCGTACAGAACAGAGATCTTGGGTTTTTGGTGATGAAAATTTGGAGTTGCTCGATCTTTGGTTGTATGATGTTGTCTTATTTTTCCTCTTCTTGTTTACTTACCACTTCGGAATAGTTATCGTTACTGGTTTCCATTTTCTGTTAAAAAAGCTTTTCTGTAGATGAGTCAGAACGGTTTCAGTTTTACCGAGTTGTAGTTTTTTTTTTTTTGGTTTAAACTCGTTCTAGATCCGCTTCTTAAGTGGAGTTTCATCCGTTGGTACTGTATTTGTTAACGTTCTGTTGGGTTCACGGGCTGGTTTGTTGAGCGGGATCTTGGGTTTGGTGTTTTCCTTTTGGCTTTTGGTTTCGACAGAGTCAACTCGGCAGTTCGTCTGTTTTCGACTGAGTTAACTTGGTGCGAAAGTAACTGAGTCAACTCGGGATTTGTTGGTAGGAAAGATCGAGCGAGGAGTTAGGTATAAGCAAAAGAAGAACCGAACGGCGATGCCTTCGGTGGGGATGAGGCGGACCACAAGGGTTTTCGGAATGGTGAAGAGCTCGGAGGCCCGGGTTCTTCGTTCCGGGCGGCGACTCTGGCCCGATTCTGGTGAAGTAAAGTCCAAGAAGCCCAATAATGATGGTGATGAATACTACCACTCGATGAAAAAAACCCCAAAGAGTGAAGCAAATAAGGTTGTTGCTGAGGTAATTGGGAAGCCCAAAAGATTAGGCCACGAAGAGAATCCAAAGAAACTAGCCAGGAAAGTGGCTGAAGCTGAAAATGATGGTGGTAGTGTAGATAGGATGTTTGGGATTGTTTATACTAGAAAACGGAAGAGAAATGGGGTTCAGAAGAGCCAACTTTCGGGGAATTCGAAGCAGAAAAAGTTTGGGAAAAGGATTAACGGAAGTCAGGCCAGTAAGAGGAGGAAGACCAACAGGGATGTGGAAGAGTCAAGAATGTTTGCTTTTGTTGTGAGAAATGGAGATTGTTATGGCTGGTTTTCTAGTTTTTTGTGCTTAGTTTTGGGTTATGTGAAAAGGGCAGAAGTAAGATTGTCTGAGCTTGCTGCCTTTTTGATGTCTCAGCCAATATCTGGTGTTTACTCTTCAAATGGTGTTAATTTATCGTGGGTAAGTATTTTTATCCTTTTGGTAACGTTGTAGCACTTTGTCACTGCAAAGCAGGTCACTTTCTCTTTTTTTTTTTGCCTTAAGTAAAAGTGATCAGAGTTTGTAAATTTTGTAGGAGAATTACTTAGTTTTATGGAAACAAAGTAAAGTTTCTTTCTTTATTTTTTTTGTTCTTTCATTGTTGGTGTAAAAGAATGCCTCCTTAGCTGCTGCATTTGAACAGTTCATTTATTGGTTTTCTTATTAAAATTTCCTTCAGGGACCTCCTGCAAATAGAACTGGAATTTGCAAGTTTTATGAGGCTAGGGAGTTTAGTCCGATGTTTTCTGTGGATTTTTCTGCAGTTCCCCATTGGTTTATGCATATGCATCACAGTACGCATCTTAGATTGAAGTGTATGCAATTAGTTCCTGTAAATAGTGATGAAATAATGAGCGACAGTGAAGACGACGAACCATGTGTAACCTCTGTTGTAGATGTATCCAAGAGTACGAGTGGTTCTACTGTGGTTAAGATTGACAATCTTGGGAGCAAAGTTGTTTTGCATCCATCTGTTAGGGCTTCCAAACTAACAGTTCGAAATGCTCAATATAGAAATGGTCTGAGTTCTCGCAGTATCCAGAAGAGGAGGAGTTCGCTGAGGAGGAGGACAGCTAGAAATCCTTCACTTGCTGGCATGCACAAGGCTAATGGAGCCCTAATGTCTGACTTGATCAGTAGTAGGAGAAATGGCATTCCTTTTTCTTCTGTAGTTTCTAAAAACAAGCTTAGGAGTTCAGTCCGAAATAGTTCAGCAAACTTAAGTGATGTTAGCTGTTCCATTTCAGATATAATGCAGAATATAGATTCATCGCAATGCTCTGCCAATATATTGGTCATTGAATCAGACAGATGTTACAGGGAAGAAGGAGCGATTGTCACTTTAGAGCACTCTGTATCAGGAGAATGGCTTCTTGTGGTAAAAAAAGATAGTTCAACTAAGTATGCCCACAAGGCAGATAAATTTATGAGGCCCAGTTCTAGCAACCGTTTCACTCATGCTATAATTTGGACTGGGGATGATAATTGGAAGCTTGAGTTTGCAAGTCGGCAGGACTGGGTCATTTTCAAGGATCTTTACAAGGAATGTTCTCAGCGCAATGTGCCTGCTTCAACTGTTAAGGTGATCCCTGTTCCTGGGGTTCGGGAAGTATCAGGCTATGAGGCTAGGGGCAGTGTACTGTTTCGTAGACCAAATTTGTATATCTCTTTTGACGGTGATGAGGTATCTAGAGCCTTGACAAAGAGGACTGCAAATTATGACATGGACTCAGAAGATGAGGAATGGTTAAAGAAGTTCAATAATGAGTTTTTTTCTGGAAGTGGGCATTGTGAGCATCTTTCACAGGATTGTTTTGAGTTGATAGTTGATGCTTTTGAGAAGGCCTATTTCTGCCATCCAGATAATGAGAATGTTACTACCCATCTCTGTCTTGATCTGGCTAGTGGAGAAGTGACTGAAGCTGTTCGTGCTTACTGGTTGAAAAAAAGGGAGCAGAGAGGATCAGCACTGCTTAGAGTTTTCCAGGTAAAACTAGCATTACGACTTAGATATATCATTTCATCTTTGCAATATTTCCTTTCAGTTTTTTCTGGTGTACTGTTCCCTTGTAGGAATTCTCACACTTTATGTAAATGGATAGTGCTTCAAAAATTCTTTATGGAAATAGATTTTGTTGTAGAGTCATTTGGGTAACTAAACTCACTTTATTGTATTATAATATCATTGTACGCCATTATTTTTTGATAAGAAAATTTTTTTTGTGTCCCAGTGTAATTTTACCTTGAAATTTTGAATGAAGTTAAAACGTGGAAGGATAGACACCTTTAGAACAGCTTGTTACTCCTACCTCATTTGGTTCCTCCATTTTTTTGTCATGCAATGAGTTCATATGATTGTATTTCCAAGGTCGAATGATCTTTTCCTATAGCAGTTGCATCAATTGGTTGCAATTAATTTACATATCCAGGGTGATAGGATGCTAAACTTGAGTTATGTAAGCCAGATAGTTTACAACGATTATGTTCATATATATATATGTGTATAATTTACAGCAAAATTAACAGGGTGTGAAGCCAACTTTTTCAACTTTTTCCTCCTTTTTCCCAATTGAAGTTGAATTACTTAAGAGGCCTAAAATTTTGAATAAACCATCTTGCAAATGGAATTAATACAAAGCACAAAAGTGTTCTTGCTGTGAACTTTCTTTTATGTTCTGTTCTTTAAATTAATTCTTTGAGAATTTGGAACTTTGTTTTCTGCTGCCATGGGAGATGCTGGTATCATAGGTGCCAAGAGATTGAAAAACAAGTATTGTGTATTTGTGATAACTGGTCATGTTATATTCCTTTGTCATCCTAAGGCATATGTTGAAATTCCAAATGTTTATCACTGCCATCATTGCAGTTCAGTCTCCTAGTTCTTCTTTCTGGTGTTTTGTGGTGCATGTAGACCAATCTAAGCAACTGCTAACATTGTATATACTTTACTCTTATAGATAACTGACCAAAATGAATGTTCCACTCTAACAGGGTCATCAGGTCAAGAAAGCTCCACTAGTTCCAAAGTCCTTTCTACGTAAGAGGAGGTCATTTAAACGTCAGGCTAGTCATGGAAGAGGCAAGCAACCAAGTTTGTTGCAAGGTAGGTTAAATTCTCTGATTATAGTAGCCATGCTCAACTATACAGGTTTTGAGTATGATTTTTATATGATTATGTTTCTCATGCCTTTGATGATGTATATGGATAATAAATTTCAAGTTTCTGTTGGGTGATGGGTTAGGAGGCAGTAGCGGTGATGCATAAATTTGTCTATTCATTAAAATTGCAGCTTTGCTAATAAATTTGATGGATTTATCCTTCTTTGTCAATGTTTGTCCTAGGACCTTGTTTTTTTCTTTCTTTTTCCCTTATTTGAACATTTCATATTTTGTCTACTTGTTGGTGTTCATATTTCTTTGGTACTGGTTTTGTGTTAGGACCCTGTTTCAGATTTGTTGCTAAAACTTGCATCACTTGTAATTGTGCAGCATTGGCAGCTGAACATGATTTGTTGCCAGAAAAGAATGCTATGGTCAAAGTTGAAGAAGCTAGGGTCTCAGCAGCCAGATCTGTTGAATCAGCTATCGTCAAACGCCAGCGGGCTCAGTTACTAACGCAAAATGCTGACATGATTACATACAAAGCCTTGATGGCACTCAGAATTGCTGAAGCTGCCCGATGTACTGAATCTTCAGAGGGTGCGGTTGCTCAATTTTTTGATTGATGACATGTCGGTACTCAGCTAAATGGGATACTAGCCGGAATCTGTTATTTGTTTCCTGGGGAATAACAGCCTCAGGGCAGTTGTTGAAGCCCATGGAGGACGACCTTGGAAAAGAGTACTGTAATATTGTTGTATAGCTTTAAGTTGATTGTACATTCTGTGTTATTGTAACTTCATACCAAAATTTTTTTGCCAGGTATTTGTTAGAGAAATCTGAAAAGAAGAAAATTACAGGAAATTTTGAGCCCATGGTTAAAGGTCTGGCCTTTGACATATTTGGATCAAGAGATTGAAATGCGCAAATTAATGGTGCATCTTTTCTTCATTTGATGACTTTTTATAATTTTTATATTTTACGGATTGAAAGCAAACGGATTTTTTTTTTTTTTCAACTTTCTTCAACAATCTCGCACAAAAATAATTTAGATTCGAAGAACTCAAACTAGAAAATCTTGGACCATCAACTGAAGAATTTGTTCACTTCTTATTAAAACAATTCTGAAGGTAAAGGATGGTGCGTTTCTGTGTTTTAAGAATCAAACTATTTTGGAAAGTTTATTTATTTATTTATTTATTTTTTAATGTTGGGCACCAAGATGGATCATTGTGGGAATAGGAAAGTCAGAGAAGTACGAAAGAGGTAACTGGGCCAAGCTTTTCTCCAGCAGGCCCACATAAAGTCCAAGCCCTAAAAAAATTTCTATCTTCCAACAGCCCCGCCCTTATAAAACCCCAAAACCCTAGATTATTCCCTTTTCCTCTCTTCACTGTCCTCAAACAACCTCTCGACGCAGCTGCCATTACATTTTTCAGCTAAGGTAAACGTCCTTTTCTGTTTAGATCTCCAAACTTCCTCTTTGCATCTGACTGAATGTTTGTTATTGATCTTGTATTCTTTGTCCAAAAATGAAACTGAAATGTTTTGTTTTGGGCTTCTCGGCAAGTTAAGAATCCGTTTTTTCCTACGTTCCAATATAGGTTCCCCTAACCTGTTTCCTCTGCTTGCCTATATGTTAGTCTAGAAAAAAAGTTAGGTTTTGGTTGAAACCGAATTCTTCGTTTTCTATGTTTCTATTTGAATAAAATATTGGGGCGTAGGGATACTGTTATTATCATTGGAAATTGGTGGTTTCTAGAAGCTAATGCTAGTAACTTGGAAGAATGATATGTTTTTTTATATGATTTTTGAGTTGAAAGGCTTAATTTTTACTTCAAAAAAAAATCGATGAAGGCTTAATTGTTGCTTATTTGATGTAAAATAAGCAGCAGCTTGCATTTGGAAGGATGGTGAGGGTCAGCGTTTTGAATGACGCACTCAAGAGCATGTACAATGCAGAGAAGAGGGGCAAACGACAGGTTATGATTAGGCCTTCCTCAAAAGTGATTATCAAGTTTCTTTTGGTCATGCAGAAGCATGGTTTGTTTTTGTATAATCTCTACTTTTTTTTTTCATTCTAGTGTTAATCTGATCTATGGTAATATGAAGATGCTGATATGTTAACTTTTCCATTGGCATTGCAGGTTACATTGGAGAGTTTGAGTATGTTGATGATCACAGAGCTGGTAAAATTGTGGTTGAACTGAACGGAAGGCTGAACAAGTGCGGGGTGATCAGTCCTCGTTTTGATGTAGGAGTCAAGGAGATTGAGGGTTGGACTGCTAGGTTACTTCCTTCAAGACAGGTTAGCTTAGAAACTTCCTGGTATTCTAATCGCTGTGCATGACATTTTTGTAAGATATATATGTTTTTTATGGAAATGTTTTCATAGGAACAACTAGTAGTAGTAGTAGTATTTTCTAAGATTAAGAAATTTTTGTCAGAAAAAAGAAACGAAATACATTCGAAGGTCAGAACAAACTTTGATTTATGGATCATTATTTGGTCTTTTTGGTGAGTGGCATGTCTTGTTTTAATTTTCATAGTACATTAGATAACATTATGTGGTTGAATAGGGTTTGGTCAATTGAAATGAGAGTTCTATTTTATGGGCTTTATGCGTTTTATCATTGCAGTTTGGTTACATTGTGCTCACCACATCAGCTGGAATCATGGACCATGAAGAAGCCAGAAGAAAGAATGTTGGTGGAAAAGTACTTGGTTTCTTCTATTGAGACAAATTTATGACAATTTTCATTTTTGATATCTCTTTTGTAGAACTTGGTAGTTATCCTCTATAAGTGTTGGTAGAATTCTTATTTTGTATTTTGCCAATTATACTTTATATTTTGTTTATGATGTTTGAGATTATGAATTGTTGGGTTTTCCATCGATAATAGTTTACCTTTGTCATCAAACAGGTGAAAGAGTTTTGCTATTTGAAATGTCAGCTAATTAATTTCTATTGCCTGCTCTTTCACAAAGCTTTTATTTTGGATGAACTTAGATGTTTAGCTTGGTTTGTGATTGTTATGTTTTAAAAAATAGCATGCTGGAGAGTTTGAGAATCAAATCCATTCTTGGGAGCATTATTATTTATTACTAAGATGAACTCCGAAGTCATAGGTTGATTATAACACTTTTATAGTGAATACCTTATGGGTGAGGCTTGAGTTTCTCCTAGTGCAACGTTTTAGGCTCCATTTGGTTGGATCTTGATGCCTTCATTTTTCTTATTTAGAAAGAAGAGGTTCATAAAAAGGTTCAAATTTTCTTTATGAAATGCAAGGTTCTTGATTGAGTCAAAGCATGTAGTTCATTTTAAACATCACATTGTTTTTTTTTTTTAACTTTTGCAGCCAGCTGTAGCATGTAGTTTATGATGGAATGACAGACACATTTCCGACTGTATGTGTTTGAGTTTCTTCACAAAGTCTTTAGTGGGGATATATATATACAATCAAAAGGGTGTGTACCAAAAAAAGAACAGTATTCCAAATACAGCAAATATCGCCAATCTAAAGATTCAAAGACTACATAATCACTTTCTTTATTGATGCCATAACATTTAGCACAATTAGAGTTGAAAAAATTTAGCAATGGATGTTGGTTCAAATCTTAAAGAGAATGTGTTCCTTTTTTTATTGTCTGGGTTCGAATTCATTTAGAAATTGTATAAAAATAATTTTTCATAAATTTGTTAAGTTCGATGTAGATAAATTTGTTTGAATCGGTTCAAGTAAAGATGTAGTGGGTAAAGTTTAAAAACTCTTTTTAGTTAAATAAAACAAATTCATCAAAACCCTACTTAAAAAAAAAAAAAAAAAACTCGTCCAAACAAGGATTGAGGTTGGAGATTTGTTTGCAATCGGTGATATATAGTGTAATAAAGAGGTAAGGTAATATTTGGTGTGTAGGATAATAAATAAGATAAAATGATAATTATTTTATATTATATGTGATTTATATTTAAAAAAATGAATAAGATTACAAGAAAAATTAATCATCTTTGATCAAGGAAGATTAATTATCCTTTTGATCAAAGATGATTCAATCCTTCCAAAATGGAAATGATTATTTTTAATTTATATGATTGAACTTACATGTTTTATTATACTCTTAAAAATTAGATCAATAATTTAAATTATATAAAATTTAAGGAAAGATAATTTTGTTTACTAAATTATTTTATCTTAATCTTTGCACACATCAAATATAAAATAAGATGACATTATTTAATCTAATCTTATTTATAATATCTTATCATAATTTTATGTACTAAACACATCTTAAGTTTATATAATTATATTGGAAACGAGCTAATATTTACATTAAAAAAGTGAGGTAATTTGTGTGTGCATATGTACTTAAAAATATTTTTATATAATTAGCCTTTATATATGTTTAATAAATTTTATGAAGGTAGAAAAATATAAATTTGTTAAGGGATAAAGAGATCTATTTACATTAGTTATAGAATTAATTAGTTAATATATGATATTGAAAAATTTTTAAGATGATTATCAGATGAAAAACAATTTTTTAACTTTTAACATTAAATATATATTAAAAAAATTAAAGATGCAACATATAAGTTAAAAAACTTAGTTATAACCCATAAGAGATTATTATAAGATGATATAAGATTTTTTATTAATCTAAATTAATATTTAATATATTTTTAAACAATTAATTTAGGAGGTTAATGAGGTGATAATACAATATGAACTATATTAGTACTATATAGAATTGTTGAAATTGAATCAAATTTGAACTTGATCTAATTCAATTTGATTTAAAAAATTAATAACTTAAACTTGCCTAACTCATACATGAAAGGAATCAAATTTTAATTCAAAATATTCAAATTCAAATAACAAGGGTGGGAGTATGGTTTCGCTCGGATTCTTTTAAGTTCTTTTTTATTTGTAACACAAAATTTTTGAGGAGATAATAAAAAAAAAAAAACTTGTTGTTAGTTTGGGTAAAATTATTGAAAGATATAGTTTGTATTCTTTTGTATTATACAAAGTAGAACGATATGAGATTGTAATGAAATAAAATTGAATTCAGTGATAGATAAAATAGAGAAAGCAATGTAAAAATTGCTAAGAAACAAAAGTATGAATCAAATAAATAGTTCATGCATGTGATGTTTACAGTGAGTGCAATGAAATATAGTGTATCAACACATCCAATGAATTTATAGTGCAATGAAACAAAGTAAGTTAATATCAAACAATCAAATTTAGCGTTAATAGAAAAAAGAATATTTTGGCAGGACTACAATACAACAACAATGTTTGAGCTAAATCAAAATAAGAACATGCAGATATTTTTTGTTATCCTCGTATAGAGAACAAAGTGAAAAATAAATTCATCACTCACATATGCCAAGGAAAAAAAATCAATAACCAACAGACAAATTAAAACTTACCATCAAATCCTGTACAGCCATCCTCATATGCACCAAGTGCATCAACAATGCTTTCAGGACACAGATTAAAGACATTCACATCCATGCCTGAACTCGAAACAACTTCGGAATAGCTCGTTGAACTATCAAACACTAATTGTTACATCTTTATTTTCGTTATTTAAGCAATTGAAGCATTAACAATAATAGACATAAGAGTATTCTTGAATTGGACACATGAGGCATTTTGATTTCAGTTGTTACTCTAATAGATAGGGTACACTTGAGACAATACAGTGACGGCTGGTTGCATTGTATTTGGTGTTCTATTCAAATAACTAGTAGCAGAAGAGAAAAGTAAGTTTTTGGTAAGGTTTCATTAGCTATCAGGTTTTGTTGTTGGAATATGCTGCTGGACCATATCGTGAAGCATTCTTAAACGTCTCAAAGTTGAGATTCCATGAGATGAAACCATGGAGTTCAACCTAAAACCATGAGAAAAAACCATTGAGTTGTGATGTAAACAGTCTTTTAACAAGTATTTCTTGAAACTTGCTTTCCATTTATCAAATCAAATTAGCTTGTAGGTAAGAAACACATCTTATTTAAACAAAAAATAATACTAAATGCAATAAGAATTACTTTGTTCTCAGTATTTCTAATTTGAGTAACACATTTCTCTAGTTAAAAAAGAGACTTAGATATGCCTAATGAATTTTATATTATTATAATGGAGCATTTTCGTTATCCTAAAACATTTCCATCTAATATTTGCCACACTTCATAATAAAACTAAAAAGCTTCAAGATAGGAAAATTCTGTTAATATCCTTCATTCTAATTGCCATTTTTCCCATCATGTAAAACTATCCAAGTTACATTATATGGCATCCATAGATATTTTAACATGGAGTTCAAAACATGATTGAGCAATTTTCTTGAAACCTCATTCCTATGGCTCAAACCACATTAACTTTTAATGTAATTTTAGTGAAATTGCCCATCTAAAAAATGTTAAGATGCACCAACCAAATTGACATATTTAAAAATCACAAATTCAACTCGTATAAAAACAAACAATAATAATGGAACAAAACATAGTATTAAATTCAAATACTTGAAATGTTCTTACAAGTAGGCATTAAACTATTCCTATAGAGGCTCTATTAGGGGCTAAAAGGAAACTGCATTATATAGACAGAGATATTCATTAGTACCAAAACTAACATGCAATTCCAATAAAAATATAATCGAAACAAATATCACAAAAACAATATTTAATGAAATAAAATCTCATTTAGACTATTATCCTAAAGATTTAAGCAAAATAGAAGACCAAACTTTTCACTCACCTTGAACCTAATCAAAAAAAAATCTTCAACAACTCTTGAAAAAAAAAACAAAACAATTTAAACCATCATTTGTAGAACCCAATCTTAAACAACATGACTTTTAAACCATTTCAAACCAAAATAAAGCAACATGCAAACCTTAAAACACTAACAATAAATCAAACATGGACATAACTAAAAAAAAATACATAAAATTAGAAATGCACAAACTTAAACTGAATTAACATGTAACTTAAAAAAGAAGACAACTCAAATTAATATCATCGAATTACATGCAATAAAACAAAATCCCATTCAACTAAAAGATAGAGAAAAACAATTAGAAAAAAAAAACTATCCACTGACTTTCAACTTAATTATGGAACAACATTGAACAACTCCTGGAAAAAAAACTAATCAAATAAAGAACACCAAGTAATTTGTAAAAAAATCCCATTCCAACCATTATTCATGCAATCCAATCTCAAATAATACTACCTATACATAATTTTAAATAAAAATAAAACAACATGCAAATCTCAAAATAAATAATTTAAACAAATTAAAGGCAAAAAAAAAAAAAAAACATAACATTGAAAAAATATTTTTAATAAGAAACAAAAGAATAGAAAAACATAAAATCCCAAATCCCATTCAATAATTTAGTTTCATAAAATCAAATTCAACTCTGTCAAACCAAAACCATTTTAAGCAAAATAAAAAAATGAAACCCACACTCAATTCAACAACCAAAAGAAGCAAACACTTTTAATGAAAAACAAAAACGTGAAAAAAAAATAAACCTGAAAAAGAAAGAGAAGAACATAGACCTACAAACAGAATGCACATCATTTTTTTATATTTTGCACCACCCTTTCATTCTTTGAAATGAGCCTTAATGCTACTAATCATGAAGGCCAGAAAAATATATAAAAAGCATTGAACACCTAAACAAAAATACAATAAAACTTCAACATAGTTAAACTAAAAAATCAACCTTAAAATCATAAAAGAAATAAAAACTACCATCATTTGCACTGAAACAATTCTATCAAATGAAGAATAATAAAAAAATGTAAGCAAACGAAAAATTAGCTCTAAAAATAATCAAATATTGAACAAATAGTTTAAACAAAATGCATGCAAAGAAATAGAAGAAAAAATGCAATCAAGAAAATTGATTATAACTGCAAACAAAAACTCTAAAATATTAGAAGAAAAGCACATAAAATTAAGAAAGAATTTATTAGGTTTCATTCGAAGAATACATAAAGTGAAAATTCAATATTAATAATTATAAGTGTAAAAGAATGAGAAAGAAAATATTGAAAAGCTTACGCTACGATTGGTTTATGAAAATATATTTTTTATTTTTTATTTTCATTTTTTAAAAATAATTTTTATTTTTATTTTTTGAATTTTAAAAATATTTTTGGTACACAAAATGAAAATTATGAAAATGTTTTTGGTATATGCATTTTCAAAATAAAAAATAGGAAAATAATAATTAAATAATAAAGTAAATTGTATCTTTTAAAAAATGTAATTAAATAATAAAAGCCAATTGCAATTAAAATAAACATAAAAATTCAAATAAAAATCAATTCATAATGTTAATAAAAAAATGTACTTCAATATTGGACAACCAACATCGCCTCTTAATTGTTGTAGTTTTTGAAATGTCAAATTTGCTTATAACTATTCCATAAAGATGTAGCAATTTCTTTTCTAACTTTAGTCGTTTTAGCTATTTGTGACATATCAAATGTAATTTGCTCATTGTTTGAACTTCTGTGTTATCAAATTTCTGCATGTTTCTCTTTCACCCTTTTCAAGCAATTCATTGTTTTGGTTTCCAACCTAATGAAATTATGTATAGTACAAAATGCTTTTGGTATATGACGTTTTTTTTTAATAGGATAGTTAGATATATCCCTTAGTATGACAAATCTTTTTTTTTAGTATTTTGATACTTCATTCAATCACATTACAAACAAAAGAATACCTTATATTAAATAAATCTTTTTTCCCCAATTGTTGGTGCCTACTTATAAAGTCTCGTGCAAAATATCATTGTTCACGAAATTAGGGCAAAAAATTTAGGTATGTTTGGGTATCTGACATCTATTACGTAATATTTATCTACAATATCATAAGAAATATGAAAATTACATAAACAACATTAACCAATTAAATAGTTCTTACAAATAATTATATTAATTAAAATGTACTAGCACTTGGCATTGGAAAAAAATTTTGTGCATTAAAATTACTTAGTATTACATTAACAAAAACTCATGTCATAAACTATTCCTTCCCATTTAGCACACACAAATGTAATTTTTTGAGTTTTTGGATTTGCAAGTTCATGAACATTAGAGGAGATGTAGGTTAGGAATTTTCTGAATCTAACCTCTAATTTTTTTGTGGAGTTGTAGGTTAATGATAATGTTGATTATGTTAATAGATTAATGTGCCTTTCTATAACATTGGATGAGTGGTCAATGGTCAACTTTGAAATTATTGGTAATGGAGCCCATATTAATGACCAGACAATCCAGATTCTTGAGGATCATCAAGCCAAGTGCATTAATTTGGTTAATGAAATATTAGCACAATATGCTAACTTGGGTGAAGCCGCTGGTAGAAAAGCATGGGTTGTTAGGACCTAGATCATTTATGTTGGGTGCTATTCAACAATGATTTCTAAAGAAACATCATTTAAAAGATGATTGAAAGGATCAACACCCAACCAATTGATATAAATAATTCCATCTTGAGAGTGTGCTCATTTTTAGGCAAAAAAAAAGAACAATAAGGACTTTCTAATTTATTAAATCACCTAGCTTTTTAGACAAACTCAACTTTTATATAAACAATAAAAAGGAACCCACAAAAAAATACTACTTTTTAAAAATGCTTTCGTGGTGAAAATTAGTAAGCTAATGGAGACTTTAGGCCATATTAGTGGTGAGGCATTAAGGAAACCAACCCAACCTTGTTCACTTTGCTAGTTACACTTTATCACAAAGCGATTGGTTGCTTTTCATATATTCTTAATTAGAAAAAAATAAATACTAATTTTTTTAACTATTCATCTTAAAAACGATCACAATGAAAATAGTTCGAAAACAACAAGCTATGATGAGTCTAAACCTCAATATATGAATCTAATATCAAGTGATCCAAATACTAGCCCCTAAATATGATCTAATCATTTCCCCTTTCTTTTTATAAGAAATAGTATTGATTAGAGATCATTAAAACATATATAACAAATTTTTAAACAACCAGTATGGCTTACAAATACATTTAAATTACTAACCCTTAAATATGGCTAATGACATTACTATAATACATCCAAAGGGAAGCAAAACCAGCATAAAGCTATAGAAAAACAATTGAAAAATTGAAGAAATAACATACAAAGAGATCAAACAAGAACCTAGGATCTACTTAGGCAATCTTAATGTGTCATTGGTTATAAGTATTATACTTTCAGTTACTATTAAAAGATGTTCAATATTCTATTCATTTTGCCAATTTGCTAAAGAAGGCATAAAATAAAACCAAGATTAGAAATCTATACTAAGAAATTTCCACAGAAATTGGTGGGCACAGTCCAATAGTAAGCCTTTTCCTTCTCCATTGTCCATTTTTTTTTCTATTGCTTATTAGATGTAGGATAACGATAAATTTTATATAAATCTAAATAATGAGATTAACATAATGTAAAAAAAAAAGATCATGGTTTATGGGAAGAGAAGTACCTGAAAATAGAATTCAAACTTCTTTGTTTGTTTTAGAGAGGGAAAGAAAAAATGAAAATCTTTTTAGAAAAAGAAAAGGGAAGTCTATAACAGAGTCTTTTGTAGGCAAGTTGTCTTTGGGTTTTATGGCTGTAGAGGTATTATTTTGGAGACCTAATGATTCAAACCTGAGCTCCTTAGGTATTTGTCTCAAAATAAAATAAAAAATTTAAAATTCTTATGTTTTCAACTTTTCCATTTCCTCTAAATTATTTTCATTGAAAATAATTAAAACAATTTTTTTTTGTTTTCTAATTTTGACCTATTTTCATTTTTTAAAATATATTTTTTGTTTATTTAATCAAATAAGTTTTCTAATTCATTTTTTATTTTCTATGAAAATGAAAATGAAAAGCAATTTTATTTTCATAAACCAAACACATACTTAATTTTTTTATAATTCTTTCCTCTTTTTATATCTAACTTGATATGTAGCCCTTTTTTTTTTCTTTTGATAATTGCTAAAAATTTATAAGGGATAGAAAAAACAAAGTGATTAAGCTACTAACCAAGTCGTTGATGCTAATAAAGCTTGTAATGTGTTTATCCATATAGACTTTGGTACTCTTCTTTATTCCCTTATTCAATTTTTTTAGCATAAACTAACCAATATGGTTAAAACAAAAAATAATAATAATAAGAGCATTAGGTGAAAAAGCATGAAAGAGAATAGAAAATGAAAGTAAAGATTTAAAAAGAAATCATTTTTTTAATTTTTCATTTGGATCTCTCGACTCTTTTTCTTTCCATTTTCTTTCTTTTCTAGTTTCACTCCATCTCTAGCTTTTTTTTTTTGAAACAACCTAACCCTTTTGTTTTTCACATAAACCTTTTACTCCTTTCTTATATTTATTTTTTTGACAAATACATAACACATGTCAATTCCTATCTCTATGCAATGCCACATTTTCCATGTAATGTCACATGATCTAAAAACTTATTAATACCCAACACTTAAAAAATCCAACACCTATTAAAGCCTTAGCCTAAAACAACCCCATAACAAATAAAGCCTAAAAAAAAAAAATTAGAATATCAATGCACTTATCAAGCTTTCATCCAATATAAAATTATTAAAAAAGAAAAAAAAATATAGATGTCAACTACAAGATCCTTAAGGGATCCTTTTTATTTATAGTAGTATTGATTTGAAAAACTAATCTAAAATGATTTAAAATTAAATTGATTTTATTTTAAAATTTAATGGATCAATCTAAAAATTTAAAATTCAATGGAACAATCTAAAAAAAAACCTCTAACTAAAATAACTTAATTGTCAAACTTGAAAAATTCATATCTAAAATATATATATATATATATATATATGTTATAATAACATATATAAATAAGTTTGTTACATGAACGCTTATGTAAACAATTCTTTTAAATGACACATATGATAGTTTTTTAAAAGAATAAGATAGTTTCTTTTAATTACAAATTAGATAATTTTAAATTTATTCAAATATCAAAATTATTCAAATTATAATTAAAAATAAAATCAATTTAGAAATATATATTTTAAAATTAAAAATATAAAATATGGATTTTATTTTTTTAATAAATAATTTTAGTTGTATACCAAATAATCTTATTTAAAAATTATTTAATTATCAAAATATTTCAAACATATTTAAAAATTACAAAGATTAAATTTATCCAAATCTTTTAACAATATTTTTTATCTTGATTTAAAAAATTATTTTTTAAAAAAATTTATGTAACACATTAAAAATTGAAGCAACTTTATATAAGATTTCAAAAATTCAAAAACTTTTCATCCTATATTTTTAAATAATAAGATCATCAAAATGATTATATCCATTTGAACTCTAATTATCAAATTTATATTTGAAATAAATGTAAAAAATTTAATATTATCTTTATAACTTATTATATCTATTTTAAATTTTAAAAATTAATTTAAAAATTAATTGTTTTATCCTAATTACTACTAAAAAATTCTTAAACTACAAATGTAATGTGTTATATCATTTTAAAAAAAATTTTAATACTTTTTTTCCAATGTATGTTTTATTACTATTGCAATTTTTTTTGTTCATAACCTTTTTCCAATATATATTTTATTATTATTATAGTTTCATTTTTATTAAAAATAATATTTTTTAATTTATTTTTTTCTCTTTCACATATTTTTTGATATTTTTCATATTTTACATAATAATTTAATCAAAATTACTAAAGTGAAAGTACGTGAATACTTCTTTTATTATTTAAGTTATCATTTAGTAATATATATTTTTATTTTTTGAAAAAAGACATAATTTATTTTTATTTGATATAATCTTACAAGTGTACAAATATTATTGTAAATACAAATATCCAAAAGAAAAACATAATTTTTTTCTTGCTATTTTCATAAAATTTATTTTTTAATGACAAATTAATATATAAAAATTTTATATATATTATGAGTTTTGAATATTTGAATATAATTTTGAAAAAAAAACTAATATATATATATTTATATTAAATAAATAAAATTATTTCACAAATTATAATCTAATTTAAAATATTTCAAAATTAAAATTATCTAAACTCAAAATAATTCCAATAAAAAATGACCTTTTATTTTTAACCAAACTAAAGCTCCGAACCCAACATAATCTAAATCCGACACGATCTAAATTTTCCTTCGATCAAATTGACCCAAACTATAATGAAACCCAAACCCGACCCACCCGCAGAATTGCCGGTTCAGTATTATTACCTAATAGGTATATATCTTCCGTTAAAAATCCTTTAAAACGTGAAATCTCCCAACACACTCCAACACCCCGCGCCGGACCCTGCGATTGCACCGAGCCCAGCCACACCTTCTGCTGTTCTGCCTTCCTCAGTTCTTCACCGACTCTTTCTTCTCCTCCGTCTTGCGAATTGTTGTCATCTGTGCTCCCACTCTTCATCATTCTTTCAAATTTGATAAATTTTCTTTTATATTTTAGATTTTGACTCTGAGAAACCTTTCTTTGGAGTTTGATTTAGTTTTTCTATATTTTTTAATTTAATATCAGAACTAATTAGTTATCTATAGAATTATCGGGTCTGAAATCTAGGAAGTTTGACAAGGATTGGCTTTGAAATCTCCGAAGCTTGAAACCCAACAAAGGCCACTTTTCATTCAAGGTTAGTCTCGGCTACTTCTTTGAAATTTCTTGAAACTTTTCGTTTACATGGATTTAATGTATCTACCTCATGAATTAATTGGAGATGAAAGCAATAACTTTGTTTCGACATTAATATGTCTATCATGCCTTACTTCTTTACTTTTCAATTTCTTTGTCAAGTCTGGGTGCAGTAGATATTTGTAATCTAAGAAGTTTAATTGGCAATGGCTTTTCCTTGCTGCTTCTTTTTATCATGTTTTCTGTGTTTTTGGTGTTACACCTATTGACATGTATAACTGTTGTACTCGGGTAGCTTTGGTTTTCCATGGGGTTTGAGTTCATTAGTTGCCTTGTGTCTACTAGGTGTTTGATGTTTCATCCATTTCAATTGTTGTATCCGGGTATTTAACGCATATTGCTTATATTATTGGGGTTGGATACGGGAATAAAAAAATAAATAGTACTCAGGTATTTTGATAAATTGTCAAGTTTGGGTAAGGGTAACTAAAAAAATAGTGGGTGCCTTTCCCGTTGCTATTCCTTCAGGTGTACATAGAAGTAATGACGGAGTATGATTTGTTAAAGTGGGCAACTCGATGAGCTTTTGTTTTGTTGTTTTCTGCTGGCAACAAATAGCTTTACTTGTCTTGCTCCTGGATGGATGGCTTTCCGTTTCAATTTGGGTGATTGATGTGCAGTCTGTACTTTCAATTAATTTCATCTTTTGTTCAGTGTTAATTTATTAGTAGTATAGTATATTTGAAATTTTATACATGAAACTACTGTATTTCATATGTAGTTACATAAGACTATTTATTAAACTGTTCTTTTATGAGTGAGTGTGATCCTTAATGGTCGATCTGGGAAACAGATTTTTGTATTGAGTATGTTTGAATTTGGAGGTGCAAATTCAGTTTTACCGTTTGAAAGTTTGAATCAAATTCCAACAGTTGTTCTTTTTTTTTTTGGGAGGGGGGGGGGGGGGGCTTAATACCCAAATATACCTTCAAACTTTAGTAAGCCCCCAACCTTTTATTGCTTGTAAATAAAGCTATTTTTTTTATTTGTCTATAATAATAACCATAAACTTGTAAACTTTTAAAATCAATGAAAAAAGTTCAATTGGAATAACAGAAGACTAACATTTATTGTCTAGCACTGTTGGTAAACATGCAACAAGTCTTACTTTTTTTTTGTTGTTCTAATTAGACTTTTTATAGAATAACTGAAGTTATTAAATAACTTAAAAGTTGTTCCAATTTGACTTTTTTAATTGATTTTAAAAGTTCATGATCATAATTATGGAAAAACAAAAGTTTATAGCCTTATTTACATGCAATAAAATGATCAGGAGCTTAATTCCATTGTTTTACTAAAGTTTGAGGATATAATTGGTTATTAAGCCCTTTTATTGTGGTTGTGGATCATGAGGACATTGTTGAAACTTGAAAGTGCATTTAGGGCTTTGGGCTGTTTAATTTTCTTTTGGGCCATCAAATTAATTGAGGTATTGGGTGTTGATCTATATCATGCCCATGTGCTTCAAAACTTGTGTGAATTGGATTTAATGGCCCCAAAAGAGGCTGAGGACGAGTAGGATAGGGGCTTAGGGGGGTGGATAACTGAAGTTTAGTGAAACATTAGGCTTGTTCTGCATCTGGCCTAGAGTATCAACTTTCACAAGATTTATCTGTTTATGGAGTGTCATTAATCAGCTCAGCCTCTGGTCAAAAATGAAAATTAGGGAGGGAAAGGTAATACTACTTGGACCAATATGAAACCGCCAGCGTCAGCCTCTTGGAAAGCCCCTCTCAAGTTCAGGATGTAAGTTCCTTTCTCTTCTTCTTCTATCTAGGTTTAAGTCTAATGCTTTTACGGTCTGAACCTTCATTTATTAGGATGAAAAGCTTGATTGCTAATTTTGACCAAAAAATTGAAGGCCGACAGCTGAAAATTTAGTACCCATCAGGCTGGACATCGAAGTGGATGGGCAGCGCTATAAAGACTCTTTCACTTGGAACCCTTATGGTATGCATGACCTTAAATGTCATTTCTCATGAATTCAAGAAACTTGTAGGAATTTTTTAATGTAATTTGCTAACTCAACATTTGTGTGTCTAAAGATCCAGATTCGGAGGTGGTGATGTTTGCAAAAAGGACTGTAAAGGACTTGAAGCTTGCTCCTGGTTTCATTCCACAAATTGTTCAATCCATTCAGGTAACTATAACCTTTTTCTTTCTCTCATTTTCAATCTTCAGTTCTCAACAACAAAAATTGACAAAACATTCTCTTATTCTTCACTCTTCACTTCATTTAATAGTCACAGCTTGCCGACTTTCGATCATATGAAGGCCAAGATATGTATGCTGGTGACAAGATTGTTCCAATTAAGGTGTCTTTCTTAAATAAACTACCAAACAACATAAATATATACATATATATATGTCTGTATGTATATATATGTCATTTTCCTTTGATGAATTTCTGACACCTACTTACCCATCACATGGACTTCATCAGCTTGATCTTCGAGTCAATCATACAGTTATCAGGGATCAATTTTTATGGGTAAGAATATAAAAGTGGTTTTGTATCATATCATTGCAAATTCTTTCTGTGTTTACTCATCTTTTTTTCATCATTTATCTTTTATGTGCTAGGCAATTATTTTTCTATCAGATGCTTGAATGCAGTTATAATTTGTTGTAGGACTTGAATAACTTTGAAAGTGACCCAGAGGAATTTTCTAGAACTCTCTGCAAAGATTTAGGTATTGAAGACCCTGAAGTTGGGGTAAGTAATTCATTTTAGAAGCTTATCAGTAAAATATTCATCTAACCAAACAGGATGAGAAACGGTTACCACACAGTATTTTTCTTTCAATCCTGTTTCATATTCTGTTTATGTTCCTTCAAAACATATCATATGAATAGAATTACTTTATTCTTTGCAGCCTGCAATTGCCTTTGCAATTAGGGAGCAACTTTATGAGGTAGCTATCATGTGTTTCTGCTTAATCTTATCTTAGGTCATTGATGTATGTTTGGCATAGTTGTTATTTAGTTTGAGTTATATCGTTGTAGTGCTATGTGTTTTAGATTGCAATTCAAAATGTAACTTCAGCAAGAGAAAACAGAATAAACAAGAAGGGTCGCCGGGGTGCTGAACATTTCCCTCTCAGGTTATTGTGCTGTTTCCTTACAATATAGTTAGAAATAGGAGGAACCTTTTTTTTTTTTTTCTAATCAGAATGGTTTAATACTTTAATTTAATCTTTTTTTTACCCCCCTTTATTTTTCTGGCTACATTGATTCTTTCTAAGCATGACAGACCTGGTTGTTTTACGTATGTCAATGACATTACTCTCTGTTTTTCCTCTCTCACAGTAAAGCAGGTGGTGCTGCATTGGACTTGATGAAGTTATTCAATTTTAGATCCAGTGTTGTTCGGTAGGCCCTTTAGATAAATCTCGTGCAGAAAATTTTTTTCTTTATTGAGCCTTGAAAATATGTTTATGTTCCATTTGGAAACCTGTATTTAGGGGGTGGGATTCAGATTTTAAAATCCAAATACATTGTTTCGGAATGGTTTTATTTGGGTTTGGGTCAAATTTATAAAGTCCATCTAAGATTTCAAATTACTTCTTGTACTATGTATTTGTTAAAGCTAGCATAATTAGGATTTTGTACATGTTCCCATATTAGACATTCTAAAGTTAAGATTAGTTGAAATCTTGAATTTAAATCGAGATTCATTAAAACAACATATTTCAAATTCATTTACTTTAAAGCAACAGAATTGAAATTTATTAAGTTTAAATCCAAATCATATTCAAATTTAGGCTGCCAAACCCAACCTTAGATTCTGTTGTCATGGTAGTTTATAATTGCATGACAGCTCCATTCCAAAGTGAAATGATCCTGAGACTTAGCCTGACAAGTTCTAGCATCTGGGTACCTTAAATTTTCAAAGCATTTTTGAATTGATTTTCTTCAAAGAAAGGTAATGAGCATTCTAAATTTAAATGTACATCACCTTGTTCTTTCTACTTTATGTCTCCCGCTGAGTTGTGCATTGCGATATCTTCAATGGTTCTTGAAACCATTAGAAGAAGAAAAAGATAAATTCCACCTTGTCTAAACCATCAAACTAAGGGCTTCCATTATACCATCTCCTAGGGAAAAAGCATTTGAGTTATGTCCTTGGCAAATTGATGGAAGAAGTCCCAACCTAATAGGTGAAATCTTTTGTCAATTTGGAAGCATTGTGGTAGATTCACTTTGCATAAATGGATGGCTTAGTGGGTAGGTTGTTTCTTTGTATTCACTTCACTTTTTCAGTTATTGGTAGTTTAGTTTGCATAAATGGATGGCTTAGTGGTTAGGTTGTTTCTTGGTATGCACTTCACTTGTTCAATTATCCCTTTTAATATTACGAGATCCTTCTAACTAGTAAGTCTTTTTGTGTCGCTCTTTTATTTTCTCTTTGTTTGATAAGTGCTCTTTATGTTGTAACTACATTCATTTTGTTTGATATCTAATCTGTTTGCTCTGTCACTTTATTAGGAAATTTCAAAAGAGAGATACTGACATGTGGTTTGCCTTTTGTTTCTGATGTATCAGGAAAAGAAAGGAGTGGGATTATTATAAACCCATTCTTGATCTTTTATCAAATGAGGACGTGGATGCCCTTGAAGCCAAAGAAGAGAGGAGTGGTCGGTAAATACTAAATAAACTTAGTATGAAGGAATGCTGGTCGATTTCTTTCTTTTCTTTTCAACAGTCTGTTTGATGATACAGAATTGATTATATTAGGCAATCTATGCTGTTGGTAAACAATATACATTTCTAAGAACTGTAGATTTTGGTGGTTGTGCGGATGATAGCATCTTAGTTGTTTTTAAGAGCAGTAGAGTTTAGTGATTTTGTAGATTATTGCAGCTTATTTGTAGTCTGTACTTCGTATAACTTTCTGTGGTTTTAACCAAGGAGAATTGTTGTCCAAAAGATAGATTTATATGTCATCTTTTAACATTACTAATTCATTACAGTACTTTCGCCATTATCAGTGTCCCTATTAACAGGGCAGCTTTGTCTGAGCCGCATCTATAGTTTTATGTCATTAAAAGTTTTGTTTGAGCATTATTATTATGTTATGGTTTCTCTGTGGTCAACTCTTCTCCTGTCTAGGGAAAGTGGATGGGGGAGGAATTTCTTTTCTTGCTGGGTCTCTAGCTTATGGTAAGTCAAGGAACTTTAACTTATATTACCACATAGGCATTTTGTCTTGTGGGTGAACAAAAATTATTAGTAAAAAAAAATGTTTTTTTTTAAAGAATGCTATTTGATTGGTGGGTGGTTTTTTTAACGAGTGTAAAATAGTTTATTTTAGTTTGAAAAATATAAATACACAAATATCTTAACTTTATTTTGTTATTATAATTTAACTTTTTAAATTTTAAGTAAAATTTTTTTGTTTTTATAATTTAATTTACATTTCAAATAAATTTATCAATTGAATTGCTGCTTAATTATTTTAATAGTATATAATTACTTATTACGAGTTGGTAAGTTGTCATGTCTTGAAGCTGAGGTTGAACTGGTTGTGTATTGCAGTAGAAAGATATTGCCTTATAAAAAAATTAGTATGATGTTAAATTATGCTATCGTGAAAATGCGGATTTAGTTCTTATTCAAAAGTTTTTTTTTGGTTTTAAATTAAGTTTTTATATTTTTCGAGGTTTCAAATTTTAATTTAATTGTTAATAGTATATTTTCCATTAATTTTATCTCATCATTCTCTTTGAAAAGAGAAAAATAAAAAAAATCAAATAGGACGGCTACTTGTTATTCAATCTTTTTCATCACTTTTTTTTTTTTCATTTCATATAGTGCAATATTATTAAAAGATTAAAGGAGAAAAAGTAAAAAAAAAAAAATTAGAAGAAAGGAAATATTCATATGTTAAATTACAAAATGATATAGAAACATGGAAATGTAAGACATATCGATCATTCTATGTAGACATATAGCCTTCATTGTAAAGAAGTATAACAAGAACCAGTTTTCATTTCACTAAGTAGCTGGATCAATGCTTCTACAACTTCATCTACCTCTTCATCTCCTTTCTTTTGAATATAGTTGCTCATTTCTCTTGCTTTACTTCTCATATTTTCTCCATCCTTCTCAGCCACCACCTCTTTGATCACTTTTGCTATCTCTTCTCTTTCAAGGCTCCCATCCTTATTTCTCCTTACCTCTAATCCAACACCAACATCAACTTCAAGCCTAGCATTCAGTGGCTGGTCAAGATGCATGGGCATGGCTATGATTGGAACTCCGAATTTCAAGCTTTCCATCACAGAACTCCATCCACAATGACTCACAAAACCACCTATGCTTGAATGTTAGCAAGATTTTCGGCTGCGGTGCCCAACCCTCAACAACCACTCCTCTCGCACCAATCCTTTCATGAAACCCTTCAGGTAATGCACCTTCAAGCTTCATTTTCTCTCCAACAGTAAACCTGAGAACCCAGATGAAATTTACCTGGCTAAGCTCAAGCCCGTAAGCTATCTCTTCCCTTTCTTCCTTGGACAAAAAGTACGAACTTCCAAAAGATACAAACACTGTGGAGTATTTTCTCTTCTTACTGAACCATTCCAATATCTCTTTTTTCTCATCATATTCTATAATGGGGTCTTGAACGAGTGGACCTGTTGCAACTGTCTTCTTGTTCACTAGGACTGAAAAATAGTCCATGTATTTCCACTCAAGCTCCCTAAAAGTCTTGGTCAAAATGATGTTCGAAGAGCGTTCAAAGCATTGACGAAGCCTATCTTTATCACTGAAATCACCTGAAGAATTCTCAGGCAACCTAGTTTTCATAAAATCGTCTATATAAATTTCAGGAAAGGGAAATTCCTGACAAGGTTTCTTGGTGGCATGAAACATGAAAGAAGTCATTACTGTAGAAGAACACAAGAAATGGATAGCTGGAATGTTGTGTGACAAGGCAAGTGTGGGTGCCTAAGGCTGAATAAAATCATAAATAAGCAAATCCGGGCTGAGGGTTTTCAATTTTTTGGCAAAGGCGAGACTGGACATGTCAAAGGCTTTCTTAAAGGTATTCATGAGATGAGGTGGCAGCCCATTGGGTGTGTGGTAATGAGGAGGAAGATCAGGCAAGGATGGCAGATGGAGCTCTGCAAATTGTATTGAAAGTGAATAGTTGAGAGAGATCTCTGGCTTGATGGAGTTGAGATTTACAGGAGTGGAACAAAAGTAAATATAGAAGTTTCTCTGTGTGAGCTTCTTGGCTTGCTCTAAGAAGGGAGAGACATGACCATGAGCCAACCGTGGGAACATCAATACGCTAATTCTCTTTTGCCTAGCATCCATCTCTCTCTCTTTCACCTTGCACCTCTTTTGGTCACTAAAATTTGACAATTTATA
Organism: Durio zibethinus; assembly: GCF_047325235.1. Taxonomy (NCBI): domain Eukaryota; kingdom Viridiplantae; phylum Streptophyta; class Magnoliopsida; order Malvales; family Malvaceae; genus Durio; species Durio zibethinus. The sequence goes on from NC_143175.1 coordinate 20,833,335, forward strand.
ATGATAAAAATGAAGAATTGCATGGCGAAACAATGAGCGGTTAAAGGGGAACTTTGGAGAAGGGCGTGGAAGCATGATATGAAGGTTGGTGCCAGTGTCAATGTGACGAGATTTAAGCTTTAGGTTCGTACGATTACAGGATTTGTACATGCATTCACTTTATATTCTATATAAACTCACGTACGGTTTTAAGTTCAGACACGTACTCATTTGATATCTTAGATTAATTTCCCTCTCATAGTTTACATCTTTATGAGTTATTATCCGTTCTAGTCCTTTAATTTTACGATTTTATCTTACAAAAGACGATTCATAAGGAAAAGATAGTATGAACCCTTTTATACTCCAATAACTTTTTTTTATGTGCGATGTAGGATTGACATGACATTCTTTTTCACTCAACATCGTGACGCTCTTGTCACGGAGGTTAGTCACATTGCTTACCTCTATCGAGGCGTTTGATGTGGATCGAACGGTTTATAGCTGACTCTGATTCTACTTGTCACGTGTCGAGACTTAAGCTCCAAGCTTGTACGACTCTAGGATTCGGACATGCACTCATTTGATATCTCAAATTAGTCTACCTGTCACAGTTTACATTCTTGTGAGGTATTATTTGCTCTGACTCTCCTGACTTCACGATTTTATCTTATAAAAAATATTTCACAAAAATAAAATGATATGAACCTTTTTATATCCTAATGATCATCTCTTTATATCTAATGTAAAATTAAAGTCTTTTACTACTCTTTTTGAAACAAATGGCATGACATTAGCACCGGCGTAAGTTTCTTAAGCTTAGCCGATATTTGCTTATAATAATTCATACGTAAGAAATCTGGTGATTTTTCTTTTTTTTTAAGGAGGTTTAAGACTCATGGAGAATTGAAAAAGTAAAATTTGTATAGTGTTAAAAATAAGAATTCAATTTTACGAGAATTTACTCTGAAAAAAAAAAAAGAATCATTTAGATTGAAATTTAAGTTTTTGATAATTCTTCTTTGCTTTTGTATTTGTTAAATTAGGATTTTGGTGGGCGTTTCCAAACCTTTGACAGTACGTTTAACTTCAGTTTGGATGAGAATTTATTTCAAAACAATGAATGGATTTATATTGCTTATTCAATTAATTAATAAGTTAGCAATTGAAAAATAATTGTTGTTTGGCGTTTTAAACTTTTTTACTCATTTCATTGTATAGGCTCTATATTGCTAGGATTAATAATAGATTACCATCAACCATCGATGATGATTTTAGTATTTTTTAAAATATTTTTCATGATTTTTTGTATTAAAAATTATGAAACAATAATTTTATTAAAAAAATTAAAAATTAATATTTTAAAAAATTAAAATCAATTTTTTTAGTTTTGTGAAAAAATAAAAATAATTTGGAATGGATAAAATATTAATTTTTTTTACTTGTTCTACAATAATAATTATTTGTTGAATATGTAGTTGCATATAATATAAATAATTAAAACTAATAAAGTTCATATTATTGAAAGTTTGCTTAAACATATAAAGTTTGTCCCATTTTAAAATTTTATCAATTAACACATAATTTATTGCTTTTGATGTTAATATAAAATTTTATCTAATTAATATTCACATACTCTAATTTTTTCGAGAAAAATAAGCTTTCATTGTTAGTTTTTTTATTTAACATTATTACCTAAAAAATTATTTTCGAATTTGCTTAATTATTTATATATAAAAAATAACTTAAACAAATAGATATATTTCGGATTGACAAGAATTTTTTTAATGATTGCTTTCTTATGGTTAAATTATAAAAAATTTTTGTCAATAAAATATAAAAAAACTAAAACAATAAAAAAATAACAAAGCAAAAAAAAAAAACTTATGTTGATGCCATAGACAACCATAATGATACTAATAATTATGGCATAATCATATCAATAAAGGTCAAAGTACTATTAAAATATATAATATATGACAACATAATAATTATACAAAATTTGATGGTATTTTTTTTTAAACAAAAACTTCATAACCTCAAAAAATTAAACTAAAAGAAGAGAGATAATAATAATAAGATAAATAAAAGAAAAAGAAGGGAAACAAAGATAACATGTAGACGTGGCGTGGGCCAGCGCCTGTCCAAATGGTCGTCTCCAAAATAAAGAAACAAATTCTTCGTGTTTTCTCTGTTCCAACGGACCCCTCCAAAGTAGAAATTGGTGAAATAAAAACAAAGTAAAAGTCATCCGATTCTCTTTTGGCTTCTCTTCGATGGAGTTTGCTTTCTAACGTATTTTTCACTCTCTTTTCTTTCCTTTCCTTTCTGAATCAGAAACCTTGTTTTCCTCATTCATCATCATACTCTAATTCTTTCTGATTCTTTTTTTTGTTTGTTTTGTTTGTTTTGTTTTTAATTAGAAAAGCTGACTTTTTGGGATATTTGCAGTGTGGCTGATCAAAGTCTCCAGCTTCTAAAATGCAGAATTCTGATCAAGAAAAGCAAGATCAAAGGTAAATATAGTCTGGGTATTTCTTCCTTTTTGGAGTTTTGATGCTCTCAGTTTCTTTTATGTTGTTAAAGTAGTTTTAGCTCATGAGTTCTTTTTCTTTTCCCTTATTTTTGGTAAGGTATGAACTTTCTCTTCGTTTTTTAGATTACTTTTAAGCTTTTGGATTAGTATCCTCTTGTTTGCTTCTTTATTTTGGGTTTTAAGAGGAGTGAGCTTCAGTTGAGAAGCTAAAATTTGAGACTTTTAGAGCATGTTTGTCTTGAGTGGCGCAATGTGAAACCTGGTTTTAGCCATTGCATAAACATTTATCTCTAGATAAATTGGAGAGTTAGCTGTTTGAATTGGATTGATCAGGATTTTGAAAGGAGAGTTATTGGGAATATCATTATTTCAAGTTGGGTTGGGGATGCTTCTCTTTACAAAATTTGCTAACTAAAGAATTTAAGAAAGCATGAGAACTGCTCTTGGTGATCCTACTTTTACTTTTCATGCTATGGTGGCTGATGCTAGAGCTCAGTTTAGAGGTTTTGCATGTAGCTTTAATTTTAGTTGGTGATAATCTTTCATAAGATCTACAGTATTGTTTCGAATGAACCTCAAACATGGCTAGTTTCTGTTATTGTACTTGTTTAGTTTCCCAATGAAGTTTTCTCTTGCATGGTAGTTCCCTTTCTCGGGAGGAAGCCTCTTGATGCCTTGGAAGTATACTTGTTTCTTTTCCTTTATGGCAAGTCTTTCTGCTTCTTATGTACATTTCTTTTAATAAGTTAATTTATTTATTCATATGGAGAAACTAAATTTATTTAATAAGCAAATTTATTTGGGTGTGATCATATTAGCACTAATGCACAGGATCCTAATAGAACTCCGCAATTAAGCGTGCTTGGATAAGAGTAATACTAGGACGGGTGACCTTTTGGGAAGTTCTGTTGTTGCACCCCTTTTTTAAGGAGGGGAGCCTCAGTCCAATCGGTATGGTTTCTGCCATGTGACCTGGTGGTCACTGGTTCTAGTCGTGGAAACAGACTCATGCAAAAATGCAAAAAAAGACTGCATACAATAGACCTTTCCCTGGACCCTGTGCATAGTGGGAGCTTTACGCATCGGGCTGCCCTTTTTTTTATATGGAGAAACTGAAGTTTTTATGTAAAAATAGATTTTGTCTTTGTGTTAGCTTTAGTAACAGTTCATACTTAGTGGATGAATTGATGGAATGTCGGTTTTTACAGTTTGGAGTTTGGACTTTGAACATTACTTTCTACTTGTATTACTCATGCATGCTTGGGGTGGGCATGTGTGTGTGTGTGTGTGTGTGAGAGAGAGAGAGAGAGAGAGAGAGAGAGAGAGAGAGAGAGAAGGGGGGGTGGGACATATTGATCTTTCGTAAAGTTATACCAAATTAGGTCTGAAGTTTGCTGTTTGATTTTTGGGTGATTGTTTTATCCATGTTTCTTTAGGAAAACTTGCAACATGGAGGATTCCACAAAGACCATTGAATTCCTTAGAGCACGTTTACTGTCTGAACGATCTGTCTCAAAAAGTGCTAGACAGAGAGCTTATGAACTTGTGAAAAGGGTATGTTTTTATGTCATACTTAGGAGGCCTTTTGAGATTTGCGGGTTCTAGTTTTTCTTCTCTCTATTTCATGTAATACTCTTTTTAATGCTTTATAATTTTGGTATTCTATATGAATTAGGTATCTGAACTGGAGGAACAACTAAAAATTGTGTCTGTCCAAAGGAGGAAGGCTGAAAAGGCAACAGCAGATGTTCTTGCCATTTTGGAGAATAATGGAGTAAGTGATATATCTGAGGAACTTGATTCAAGCTCCGATCAGGGTGCACCTTTTGAATCCAACATGGATGATGGTTCTACTAAAGAACAGGAGAGCTCTGTCAGTTCAAAAGTGAGAAGAAAAGAGTCAGAGGAACTTTCAGGTTCTGACCTTGATTTTTCTCCAGTATCTGGTAGAAGCTTGTCCTGGAAAGGCCGCAAGAGTGCTTCTCATTCTCCTGAAAAGTATAAAGATTCACTTGTGAGAAGACGCAATAGTTTTGCATCTATGGGTTTTTCATCTCCAAAACACCGCCAAGGCAAATCATGCCGGCAGATAAGACGTCGGGAATCAAGGCTAGTACATTAGACTGTTACTTTTATTCTAGCACAACAATGTGGCATGCCCTATTTTTTTATTATTTCTTTTTGAAAAAAGGTAAGTCATAAGAATATACCAAGCTTTTGTGAATTTTCCTAAGGAGTTCTATAGTTTTGCATGATAAACCCTGTATGATAAGCACTGCTCTCTTATGCAAGGAATACTAACATTAAGATTGCAAATGATTAAAAAAAAATGATTTGACACCAAAAGGGATGGGTGTAGTGAGAATAGTTCTAAGTTCAGACCATAATCATGGGTGACAAACAACGGAGGTGAAGACAATGCGTTTTTACTTTGATACTATTTGTATGGCTTAATGTGTCATGGAAACTGTAGAACTGAAAGATCAAAATGAAATATTGTAATTATAAGGATCATTCTTCTCATTTTCAGCTGCAAAAATGACTTCATTTAAGAACTTTCTCATCTGGGTACATGTTAACTTCTTTCATGTTCAATATGGATTTCCTCACAGGTATCTGTGTAAGAAAAAATTTATCTATGCTAGCTTTATTTATCAGATCAGTAGCAGAGGAGCTTAAATCAGGACTAAAATATCAACATGAAATAATGCTATTATGAGGACGATTCTTCTCATTTTCAGTTATAAAAATGACCTCACTGGAGAGTATTCTTCATCTTGGTATATGTTAACATCTTGCATGTTCAACATGGATTTCTTCACTGGTATATACTCTCATTAGTGAAGTAAACAAAAAATTTATCTATGCTTGCTTTATTTATCAGATTAGTAGCAGGGGAGCTTAAATCAGACGATGTCAAGCTTGAGCCACAAATTAATGGACTTGTAAACTCTTCAGAAGTTCATACCAATCACTCTGAAAGTGAGCCTGATATCTTGCCAATGCATTCTGAAATTGGTGAGAATAAAAGCTCAATGGACAATCTACATTCAGATGCCTTAAAAGATGAAAGAAATGTAACTGGTTGTGATCTTGATTTCCATGGGTATGAAGGAGAGAAAGACATGGCAAAGGCACTAGAAGATCGAGCACAACTTATCAGCCGTTATAAAGCAATGGAAAGGGCCCAAAGAGAATGGGAAGAGAAGTTCAGAGAAAATAACAATAGTACACCGGTATGCTTCAGCAACACCTATTTGATACAAATGATTTAAATTCTTTTGCTTAGTTATGATATCTTGCTAAATGGTGTTTTGCATTTTTATGTTTATTTGAAACAAGTAAATTCCATGATCGACAGTTTTAGTTCAAGGTTACTTCTGTTGCATATTTTAAAATTTCTTTAGCAGTGGAATTAAATTTTTTACTGGACTAGGAAGGCATTTAGTGCAAAATGTTGGTTTTTTTTTTTTTTTTCTCTCTCTTCCTGCTAGTTGGATACTCTGGATTTATTTATCATCCTTGCTTTTGTAATTACTAGATGCTTGTTATCTCATACATACTGGCATATGAAGTTGCATACGTGTGACATACTGGCATATGATATTGGTGTTGTAAACTGCATGTCTAGATTGTAATTAGATAGCATTGCTAAGTGCATGCTCTCTGGTGCAGGATCTTCAGTGGTTCTGCAGTACTTTTTATGAGCTTTGTAATTAGTTTTAATTCTAATTCAAATAATATAGTAATGGCAGTTTGTCATTTGGACTGTAAATGGTGCTGAAAAGTAAAATGTTGGTGTCTAATTCTATCAAGAGTGGCTGAAAAGAGTTTTAATTGTGCAAGGCATCATTGATGTGATATTAATTATGATTTTGATGAAATTTATTTTAGGAATTGATAAAGGAAAGCCGTTTTCTATTGAGATAGGCTGGAAAATTAGAAAATTTAAAGACAGAGCAAAGGTTAAAACCTAGGCAGTTTTGTCTTATGTTAAAAGGAATCTCTTTAAAAGTACATACAAATGAAGGAAAAGAGACCTATCAAAAACTGTAGGTGACCAGTTGTGCTTGCTCAAATAGCAAGGGTGGTGGTGGATTGTATAGAGATCTTGTAGGAATCTGATTCTCCTACATTAGTGCTGCTTGATTTCCTAATTTATTTTGGGAATATTTCTCATTTACTCTTTTGATTTAGTCAACTATTCTGATTGTCAAGTTTTTAGGGATTTGTTTTATTTTATAATAGAATAATTCTCCTTTCTTTTATTATTTTTTGTTTTCTGTTTCATGTAAGTTGTTTCTTAATAAGAAACTTCACTGTTCCTATTTATTTAGATGTGCTCCTTCATTGTAGATAGAATAAGAAAAAATAAGGACAATTGTTCTTAAAGTATTCTACATGGTATTGGAGTAAGTTGGCTTGAACCATTAGACTGTAGCCACATGAGTTTCCGTTATGGCTAGCAGGAGTGCGAACTCTTCTTTTGCAGAGGTATGACATGAAGAAAGTTACAAAGAGGTGATACTCCAACAAACCCTTCAAAATGAGTCTGCAACCTTTGGAACTAGTTTACTAGCACAAAAAGGTAATTTCCTAAATTCCTTAAGTGTTCAACGGGAAAATACATAATCTTGGATTGTTGATTCAAGAGCATCAGATCACATGACTGGAGATGCATCCTTATTCAACACATATAGACTTTGCTATAATAGTTCTACTGTAAAAATTGTTGATGGCTCCCTCTCAAAGGTGGCGGGAACAAGTTCTATTGTAATTTCAAAAGACATAATACTTGACTCTATCCTCCATGTCCCTAATTTAAGTTGTACCCTACTTTCCATCAGTAAACTTACGAAGGATAGATGTTGTGTCACTACATTTTTTTCCAACTTGTATGAATTTTAGGAATTGGGCTTGGGGAGGATTATTGGTAGTGCTAGTATGTGTGTAGGGCTCTATCTTCTTTAAGATGATATACTTGAGAGACCACAAAACTCTTGTATAGCCTTAGCCTCTAGTACTAGTAAGGATGACCTTATTATGTTATGGCATTATAGATTAGGACATCTAAATATTTCATACCTAAAAAGGCTATTTCCCTCATTATTCAATAACATCTCTAAAGATTTTCAATATGAAATTTGTTAACTTTCCAAGCACACTCGAAATACCTACCGTAGCCTTTCCTATAAATCATCTCAACCCTTCTCAATGATTTACAATGACATTTGGGGACCATCAAGAGTTAACAATATCACAGGTTCTAGGTGGTTTGTTACATTAATCGATGATCATACTTGACTCACTTGGCTATTCCTTATAAAAGAAAAATCCGAGGTTAGCCAAATCTTTCAAAACTTCTATAGCATGGTACAAACCTAATTCCAAGCCAAAATCCAAGTCCTAAAGACTAAGGGAATACTTCAACTCTATTTTCTGCCCTTACCTCACCAATCATGGCATTATCCATCAAAGCTCTTGCATTGACACTCCACAGCAAAATGGGGTTGCTTAACACGAAAATAGACATTTGATAGAAGTGACCAGATCCCTCTTGTTGACTTCCAATATGTCTAAATATTTTTGGGGAGAAGCTGTCCTCACTGCAACTTATTTGGTTAACCGAATGCCTTTTCGAGTTCTTGGCTTTAAAACACCTTGTCAAACTCTCCTTGCTTCCTACCCACAAACTTTGTTGATCTCTTCCATTCCCATCAAATGTTTCGGCTGCATTGCCTTTGTTCATATTAGCCAAGAAAACCGCAGCAAGCTTGATCCCAAAGCCTTAAAATGCATCTTCCTTATTCCCCAAACCAAAAGGGCAATTGGTGTTACTCACCCATTACAAAAAAATTTTTGTAGCTCTATGAATGTCACCTTCTTTGAGAATCTTCAATGCTATAGCAAGAATGCTATTCAGCGGGAGAATACTACTCAGGAATATCAATTCTTAGCTGTTGACTTGCAATTACCCAACCTATTAACCATGCAGATTCTGAAACCCAACCTGTTCAAACAACTCTTGACTCTTCAAACCTTAAGGTTATGTAAGAAAAAACTAAAGAACTGATGGTCTACTCAAGGAAGCAAAAACCATAGGAAGAAGTGGACAATTGTACAGAACCTAACACTAAAAATCAACATGATCCGAGTCTCCAAGAACCTGAAACTAACACAGGTAATGTCTCCATTGAATCTGAAACTAAAACTTGTGAGCCAGCTGGTGACCTTGACATTCCTATTGCATTAAGAAAAGGTGTGAGATCATGCACCCGGTACCCTATCTGCAAGTACATCATAGGTCAAATCCAAGCTTTCGAGCCTTTACTACTAACTTTGACAATGTGCAAATTCCAAAAAATATTTAGGAAGTCCTTAATGAACCAGATTGAAAGGCAACAGTTCTTGAAGAAATCAAGCCACTAGAGAAAAATGGGAATGAGACATGGGAAATTTTAGATTTGCCCAAAGGGAAAAACCCGGTTGTATGTAAGTGGATCTTCACAATAAAGCACAATGTAGATGGAAGTATAAACTGGTTCAAAGCTAGACTTATCGCAAAGTGGTTCACTCAATACTATGGGAAAGACTATGAGGAGACATTTGCTCTGGTAGCCAAACTCAATTCAATTAGAGTTCTATTGTCACTAGCAGCCAACTTGGATTGGCCTCTCCACCAACTTGATATCAAGAATGCATTCTTAAATGGTGACTTGGAGGAGGATGTTTACATGGAAGTTCTCCCTAGTTTTGAAAGGCAAGACAACACGAGCAAAGTGAGCAAACTCCGAGAATCTTTGTATGGACTTAAACAGTCTCCTCGAGCTTGGTTTGAACGGTTGACCAAGGCAATGAAGAGGTATGGATTCCTTCAATGTCAATTTGACCATACTATGTTTGTTAAGTTCACTAATGAAGGAAAAAGAGTAATTTTTATTGTTTATGTGGATGATATCATAATCACCGGAGACTACAAGGAAGGAATAGATGATTTGAAGAAACTCCTTGCAAAGGAGTTTGAAATAAAGGATTTGGGATGGAAGTGACTAGGTCAAAGAATGAAATATTAGTATCTTAGCGTAAGTATGTACTTGATCTACTCAAAGAAACCGGCATGATTAGATACAAACCTACCGATACACCATGGACTCAACTAATAAAATTGGAAGTGAAAATGGAAGCTCTCTCATGGACAAAGGGCAATACCAAAGACTAGTTGGGAAGTTTATTTATCTTTCCCACACACGACTTGATATCGGATTTGCTGTAGGGATAGTGAGTAGATACATGAATAATCCAACCCAGGAGCATCTTAAGGCTGTTCATTGCATCGTACAGTACTTAAAGAAGAGTCTTGGTGAAGGTCTATATTTTAAGAAGTCAATGGACAGGGCAATCGAGGTGTACACAGATACTGACTAGGCTGGATTAGTAACAGATAGAAGGTCCACTACTGGATATTGCACTTATGTTTGGGGCAATTTGGTCACGTGGAGAAGTAAAAAGCAAGCTATTATAGCTAGGAGCAGTGCTGAGGTTGAGTTTAGAGCAATGTCCCATGGTATTTGTGAAGGAATTTGGCTGATGAGGTTACTTGGAGAATTAAAAGTTCAGAATGACACTGTTTTGTGATAATAAGGCTACTATAAGTATTGCCAAAAATCCTATTTATCATGATAGGACCAAGCACATAGAGCTGGACCAACATTTCATAAAGGAAAAGATAGAAATGGGTCGGTCAAACTGGCCTATATCCCTACAAGTTCACAAATTGCAGATATTATGACTAAAGCTCTTCCTAGAAGCATTTTTGACGAAATGAAATCCAAGTTAAGTATGATTAATATTCATAACCCAACTTGAGGGGGAGTGTAGGAATCTTATTCTCTTACATTAGTGCAGCTTGATTTCCTAATTTATTTCGGGAAATTTTCTCATTTACTCTTCTGATTTAGTCAACTATTCTTATTGTCAAGCTTTTAGGGATTTGGTTCTATGTTAGAATAGAATAATTCTCCTTCCTGCTATTATTTTTTGTTTTCTATTTCATATAAGTTGTTTCCTAATAAGGAACTTCACTGTTCCTATTTATTTAAATGTACTCCTTACTTGTAGATAGAATAAGAAAAAATAAGGACAATTGTTCTTTAAGTATTCTACAGATCTTAGGTTTGAGCTGCAGTGCTCCCTATTGTGCAAATATATATGTATGTTTATATATGTGTGAGTGCAAATACATTGTAGGTCCAAAAACTTATCTTCTATTGAATTGGGAAGATTTGTGAGTGGAGGTTGTCCTCTTTCTTTCTTTTTTTTTGGTTGGGGGAGGGTTGGGTGGATTTGATTTAGTTTGGCTAACCTCCACTTCAGTTATTTGGTGGCCAGCCAATGTCCTTTCTCTTTTGTACTGGATTTTCTTTTATTTTCTTGTGAGATGAGAAAACTCTCTCTTGGACACACGCACAAACAGTTGCTGAAAGTGGCAGCTGACATTAATTCTGTCTATATAACTAAATACAATTAGTCTAAGTTTGAAGTTAGAATTAATTATGAATAATGGTTGCAAGCAAATCATTGTCTAAATTCTTTAATTTGATTTTCTGAAATCCAAATTAAAAGAATTTGATATTTGGTTCTAAGGATGGGATCCTTGTTGACTGTCCTATGATCTTGTGTCACCTAGGAAGTTCCTCTGTTATCCACATTTTTTCAAGGAGTGAGGGCAGTACAGCACTGAAGCTACAGATATTTGCTAACCTCCCTAAAAAATGTTAGAGGTTAGCAACACAAGAAACATTTTATGTGTAGGATATTGATTCTAAATTAGGAAACTATCTGAATTTTTATTGGAGATTACATGTCTGGCAAATCTGAATTTATGAAGTACCCTTAACTCTAAATACTTTTAGGGGATATTCTTAAATTGAGCAGGCAAGGTAAATGCATAAATAAATATCTTTACAGAGCTCGATAGCATCTAGAAACGTTGCTAGCAATTAAGCTTCAGAGTTTTCCATCCTTTTTCTCTTGCCGTTTTGTCTGGATCACTCTCTTTCTTTACATGTGTGCATGTGTGCATGCATGTATCGCTTTCTTTGCTAGGTGTATTCATGTGATCTGTCTATCTAAAACCAAACTGCATTAAGCTCCTTTAAGACAACATGTTGATAAGTTACATAAAAATATTGGTTGCTGGGACAAGAACCCTCCTTCAAAAACTCAAGAAGCATTAACTAAAAGTGCCACTGTAGATGCCAGTTTTGGAAAATTTGAACTTACCAATTTACCCTTGTTAGAGGCAAGTAACTTTGTAGTATCTAAGTTTTATATTATGTAAACAGTTAAATTGGCGGGTTTAATTCCTAGACGACTAGCATTATCTGTGGGTCAATCTGAGTGGGATGCTTTGGAGGGTTTGCCTTGATGGGCTTGGATATGGTGCGAGTAAAGATTCTTCCCTTTCTACAAGTGTCTCCTTTGTGTTATATTCTACTGATGGTACTATCTCCTCCTTTTCGTAACAATGTTTGTTCTAGTAGCCAATCTCCTTAGAATGTATTTTAGCCTTCAATACTATACAGTGCTAGCATGACTGTATATTTGATGCATTAACTAAATCTAATGGCCTATATATAGGGATGCTTACCCCTCAATTTGAAGTTTTTTTTTTTTTTTTGGGGGGGGGGGGGGAGGTTGTACTGGGAGTAGACTTTCTGTATAGAATTCTTTCTCTCCTGCCCGCCTCTTACTTTCTGCTATCAATTCCAACTACCTAAATCCTTTTTCCCAATCCTAACTTCTTACTCCCTGCTTCCGATTCTGAAGTCATCCCGATTCCTTCAATCAGCATGACACTAAATACTTCATGGTCTGGCTCTGCCTTCTCTCTGCGCTCTCTACTTTATTATGTTTCTTAAGTGTTGACAATCTGTCTCTCTAATACCAAAAGCATATGGACTCAATAACTGAAACCTACTCAAAATAAATCCACGGGGTTACACAGCATCCTATGTCCAGTGTGCCTTGCCTCTGAAAATTTAAAGGACATCAATAAGTTAAAGGCGAAGTTGTATAAAACAATTGTAAGGTTTGCATTGTTATATGGGATTGAGTGTTGGCCTTTAAGAAACAATATGAGAAGAAAATGAGCATAGCTGAGATGAGGATGCTTAGATGGATGTGTCGTAAGACTAAAAGAGACAAAATCATAAATGAAGAGATTTGAGGAAAATTAGGGGTAGCCTGAATTAAGGAAAAGATGATAGAGGGCCATTTGAGATGGTGACATGTGAAATGTAGGTCGTTCTATGCACCAGTTAGGAGAAATGAGCTTCTGGATTTAAAGGAGACCAAAACTTCTAGAGGTAGACCACGAAAGATGTGGATGCAAGTAATAAGAAATGATATGAGGGTTAAGTAGATGAAAATGTTGTTTTTGATGGAAATGAGTGGCACAAAAAGATTCAAAACCATGACCTAACATGATTCCTTTTTTTGGCCTTTCATACAGCCAACCCCAAAATTATAGTATACAAGGCTTAGTTTATTGTTGTTGTATTAATAAGTTAAGCCAGTGGCATCACGAGCTAAGTAGAACAAACCCTAAATGATGAGATGTTAAATACTTTCTACGGTATTGTTATCAGGCAAAAGGTCAGTTAGCTTTTCTTGGTGATAAAGGCATTAGCATCATTTTCATTGTTAGGGTGCTATATAAACTGTTGATTTTTTGTCTTTTAATGTTTTATTGATCGCTATTAATAATTGGTATGGCTGTGTTTATCTTATGCTATCTAGACATTTATTGAATGTTTCGGCACTTGTGTGGAAACCTTGCTTGTGAATGCTGATATTATTGTCTTTTGGTCATAAATTATTTAGGATTCATGTGATCCTGGGAACCACTCTGATGTCACTGAGGAAAGAGATGAGATCAAGACACAAGCTCAATATGTACCTGGGGCAGCTAGCTCAGAAGTCCAAGGGGCAGACGGAGAACACATTTGCTTCTCTAGAGAATTACCCCAAAGTCACTCCAATGATCTTGTGCCACCTTCACTGGGTGATATGGATCAGTTACAGGATCAGAGGTGTAGTAGCTCCCTTTCTCCTGAATCTCTAAATCCTAAATCCCTGGGTCAAAAATATATAATTCCCATGGCAAACGAAAATCATTGTCAGGAGAGTCTGCGGAGCAACCATTCTCCTTTAGATGTCTCCCATCAATTTGCACATGCAGATGGTTCCCTTGGGAACCCGGAAGTGCAACCCTTTTCATCTGATATGGGCAGTAGTTCAAATAGAGACCCTCCTGAAAACAAAAATGAGCTGTATGCATTGGTGCCAAATGAAACATCTAGCAGGTTTTCTGGTGTGCTGGATGCACTTAAACAAGCTAGGTTGTCATTACAACAGAAAATCAATACATTGCCACTGATAGAAGGTGCATCTGGAGGAAAAGCTATTGAACCTCTTGTTTCTGGACGAAAAGTTGGGGAGAGGGTAGAGATGCCTTTTGGATGTTTTGGACTCTTGAGGGTACCAAGTGACTTTTCAATAGAGGCCTCTAAAGTGAACTTTCTGGGTTCAGGTTCACGGTTGAGATTGGCAAACTATTGCCCTGATGCAGGAGTTGCACCAACTGCTAGCAACCATCTTCTAACCACCTCTTGTATGAACACCCAGTCGAGTAGTTCTATTAATTATCAGCCAGCTAATAGTGATCGATTTTTCAGTAGCCCTTACATGGATACCAGATCAAGTTTTTCTACAGTCCCAACTGCAAATGCTTCATCTGGTTATATAAATGCTGATCAAATTCTCACTGGTCGATATGAAGAAACAGGGTCAAGAATAACCACTCAGAAACTGAGGTTTGATCCTTACTTGGAACCAGGCCTACCCTCTTCTATTCTTCAGATTTATCCCAGTTTCCCCTCCTATCCTGACCTAGTGCCCCGGATGCCCACTAAAGAAGGATTTCCTATCTTCCGTTCAACCAGGGCAGTTGGGGTACCACCTGATCAGTTTTCCTTTTATGATAACCATTTTAGACCAGACAGCCATAGATTATAGCACATCCATTAAGATTCTTGTAACTTCTTCACATTGCATCTTGTTCAAGAACGATACTTGTTTCACATTGAGATGCTGCCATGCTGGTCTTGCCGTCCTATCTTTGGAAGGCGATTTCTGTATCATTATCTCTTTCTGTTGTTTCTAGTAGATAAGGGAGATAGAGTTTGTAAAAGAGATGCAACTGTATTCACTATTCATATACGTATTTTTCTCATTAATACTATTGTTTAGACAAATACTTTTGTACCAATAATTGTGGGCCTACTCTATATTTGAGACAAGCGTGCCCAATAACCCAAGTGGATTCTTCTTCTTGTATTGGCTTACCTGTAAATCATGTGATGAGAAGAAAACAAAGGGGCCGTACTCTCTAAATCCACTCCCATAATTGTAACAGTCCTGTTGCTTGGGATATGGAATTTAACGCTTGAAAGTTGAACATAAATAACAAACGCTTGCCTTGTCATGAACCCCAGCAAACTAACACACCCCATGTTTAGAATTTTTATTTTAGTGATTGAATTTGATAATGGTAATTATAATAAATTTATAATTGATAATCTTTGTTGCGACAAAATTTTTTATTTTCAATTTTACCTCGTATTGACATTCAGTTGTAACTTTTTTATCACAAGATATTACTAATCCAAATCTGATAGTAACTCTTTATCAAAGCATAGTTTGTTGTAAATAGTAATTTTTTTTTATCTCAAGACATTATTAAATCAAAGTTTGATTATCACTTTTCATCAACACGTATTATGTTACCAATAGGAACTTTTTATCACAAATCATTAAGTCCAAATCCGATGGTAACTTTTTATCAAAGTACAGCTTGTTATAAGCAGTAATTTTTTATTACAAGATATTATTAACTTTTTATGAAAGCATAGCATGTTATCAATTAACATTTTATCACAAGATATTATTAAGTTAAAATCTTATCGTAACTTTTTGTCAAAACGAAGTTTGTTATAAATGGTAAATTTTTATTATAAAATATCGTAACTTTTTATTATAACATAGTTTGTTATAACTAATAATTTTTTATTATAAGATATTATTAAATTTAAATTTGATCGTAATTTTTATTAAAACATATATAATATATTATTGATCGTAATTTTTTATTGTAAAATATTACTTAAGTCCAAATTTGGTAGTAACTTTTTACTAAAATATAATTTATTATAAATAATAATTTTTTATCATAAGATATTATTAAATTCAAAATTGATGGTAACTTTTATCAAAGTATATATAGCATGTTATCAATTGTAACTTTTTAATCATAAAATATTATTAAGTCCAAATCTTATCATAACTTTTTATCAAAATGTAGTTTGTTATAAATAGGAAATTTTTTATCACAATATATTATTAAATTCAAATTTGATTGTAATTTTTATCAAAACATATATAGCATGTTATTAATCGTAACATTTTATTACAAGATATTATTAAGTCCAAATTTGATCATAACTTTTTATCAAAACATAGTTTGTTATAAACAATAATTTTTTTTGTCACAACATATTACTAAATTCAAATTTGATCGTAATTTTTATCAAAGCATGCATAGAATACTATCAAGTTTGCAACTTTTGGTCATAAGATATTACTAATCACAATTTTTTACCATAACTAGTTTTAAACTTATGAAATGCGCGAGTAATAATTATATATATAAAAAATTTAATTATAATATAATTAATAACTTTATATAAAAATAAAAAATTTTAAAATAAACATATAATTTGACATTTTTTATTTTAAATGAAATAAGTATTCTTGACACGATTATTTTTCTCTTTTTAAATTATATAACCTATCTAAAATGTAGAAATTCTTATGATATGTTGCATTAAAATATAATTTTTTAAAATGTTATACAAATTTTCAAATATAGATAGTATTAGAAAAATACAAATAAATTGGTAGACAGCATTTAGAGAGGTAAGGTAATTCATATAAACTAATAAAGCATATTATATAACTATTTAGAGAAAAAGTTAATAAATTGATATGAAACAAAAAAAAAAAGGAAAACAAAATACAAAAAGCAAAATGGTAATAAAAACTTTTGATTGATTAGGTAAAAATTGTAAAAATTATGAAAAATATACTTTGAGTCAATTCAAAAACCCCACATTTTATAATCTAAGTGATGGACAAAATGATAACCAAATTGAATCAAACCATTTAATGAGAAATGATTGGAAAGGAAAAAATAGTTTGAATTAAATAAATAATTTAAATTCAGTTTGAAAAGGAGTTCATATTTAAAAAAGGTAAGAGTGATATTTCCAGTAAATTTATATGATTTTAGGATAAATTGATTTAAACTACACATTTAATAGTTAAATAAATAGTAAAAAAATGTAAGGTAAATAGATATTTATAAGAAAATTAAAGCAATTAATTCGGTCAAAAATGAATGTTTTGACTCCAATTTGCATTTGGTAGTAGGCATTTGTACTATTGTATGGACTAAAATATAAACATTAAAACAACTATGAAATTATCAAATTAAAAAGAAATAATGATAAAGAGTTTTAATTATATATTTTGACACTACAAGAAAATGAAATATTAGTAGCAATTTTGTAGTAGTGTTTCACTTAAAAACGTCGTTGATTCCGTGTTTTTATAAGACTTAAGGCGTTTTTTTATCAAAATGATTTTAAATATTCAAATAACAGTGTTTGTACTTATAAAATGCCATTAAAGACAAAAATTAACGGCATTTATCGACTAAAACGCATTGAATAATCATTTCTAAAAAATTGAAGTGATTATTAAAGGCGATTTTTACAGAAAATGCCTTGAATAATCCCCTCATAAAAAATAGATTAGAGATAATTGAAGGCGTTTTTGGTAGATAATGCTTTAAATAATCCTTTCATAAAAAATAGAGGTGATTATTGAAGGCATTTTCTATAAGAAATGCCTTTAATAATTCTTCTAAAAAATTGTAGATGATTATTAAAGGCGTTTTTGGTTAAAAACGTCTTCAATAAATCTCTTTGTTAATAAACCTATCAAAAATAGAGTAGCATTGTTGGTTAAAACATACAGTCGTTAACCATAAGGTTATAGGTTTGATCCTTCTCTTTAGTATTTTTTAGATTTTTTTTTAGGAATTATTGAAGGCATTACCATTTTTGGTAGATTTATTGAAGGCGTTTTTGACTAAAAGCGTATTTAATAATCCTCTACAATTTTTTTAAAAAAATTATTAAAGGTTTTATGGTAGAAAATACCTTAAATAATCATCTTTATTTTTTATGAACAGATTATTCAAGGCGTTTTTTTACCTGAAAAGCCTTTAATAATCTCTCATAAAAATTTAGAAGAGATTATTGAAGGCGCTTTTTTACCTGAAACGCATTCAATAATCCTCTCATAAAAAATAGAGAAGATTATTGAAAGTGTTTTTTGTAGAAATGCCTTGAATAATCCAAAAAAAAATTGAAGAGGATTATTAGAGGTATTTTTAGCCAAAAACGCCTTCAATAATCACATTTTTTCGCTAATAATTTTTTTTTAAATTTTAAACCCACAAGACCCCCTTTTTGCTTTTTTTTTTCCTATTAATTTCTTTCATTTTTGCTCATTTTGGGCCATTTTTTTTCTCATTTTTGCCAAAGTTTTAGTCATTTTGTGGCCAATTTTTATTTTTTTTTTTACTTTTGTTTTTGTAAATTTTAAGTTAGCTTTCTTACAATTTAGGTCAAATCCCTAAATTTTTTGTCTGATTTGTTGGGTCAAATCCTTAAATTTTTTATTTGATTTATTACGTTTTTAATGACATTCAAGCTCTATTGGTAAGCTCTATTTCAACATTGGCAATTGTTAGTGTTTAGCAATTATTATTTTTTTTTTTTACCAATTTATTTCATTATTGCAGTTCTGAGTTTAGTTTTGTTTGGTTGGTGAGAAAAATTTCAGATGAAACAAAAAGTGAAAGAAATAGGGTTTTTCTTTGAAAAACTTGAAATTAAATGTTAAATTTAGTTACAAATACGAATGAAATTTTAGGTTTAGTTTTTTTTCAACAAAATATTTTTTAAATTACTAAAAAATTGTTACTTGTTAACATGAATTTGTTGATTCATTCAAGATATCCTTAAAAAACCATTCTAAAATAGTCTATTATGTTTTTTTTTTTCATCTCATCTTAGCATTTGTTTTTTTTTTAAATTTTTTTAGATCATGGTGTTTGATGAAATGACTTAATCTTGTTTGAAAGGATTTTTTGTGTATTAAAACCATCAACAACAGAAGATGGTCATGGACTTATTGTTAGACATGGATGGAAGAAGTCACCACTAGTTTTTTTGTCTAGGTGTGATTGGTCACTTAAAACATATTCTAGTCTGTAAAACAGATGTTAGGTTTGGGAATCGGTTATGTATTGAGAATGTTGTAGCATCCCCACAATGTCCATCCAAAGGATGGCACCAATTTGATATCAAATTATCCAAGCTTTGATCATTTTTATGATTTTATCAAATAATTTAGTATTGAAAATCAACCATAAAATTATCCAAATAGTTTGATAGCAATTTAGGATAATTCTCTTATCTCAGGAGTATTCATGGAGACTAGTGTTCCACTTTGAAATGGCTCCATCGTCTGATTTATTAATTTTTATTCCAGAAAAATTAGTGAAGCTTCCTAATAGTTTGGTAAGGCTCACTTCAAAGTAATTTTCCAATAGTTTAGAGGATAAAAATTATTTTTGCTTATTTAAAATTTTTATTTATTTTATTTATTTATTTTTTTGAAAGGTTTTTTTTTTATCATTTTTTTATATTTTTTGTAGAATTATTTTTCCTTTTTTTTAAACTTCATTTTTTAATTTTTACTTTTTTTTTAGAAATAAAAGTGGCAGGAATAACCTTTTTTCTTTTTTATCCTTTTAAAAAAATAAAACCAAAAAATAAAAAATAGGTTTAAAATAAAATAAAATAAAATAAAATCAAATCAAAAAATAAAAATAAAAATAAAAATAAAATAAAAAAGAGAAAACTTGCGATTGGGTTGGGTTAGAGTGAAGGTTAACACGTAGGTCATTGGGTTTGCACGCAGATCCTAGCTGGCTTAAAATGACGTCATGCTGGGTTAGTATATATGGCACCTCTCAGTGTTTTTTCTCAAAACCACCCGAGCCTTTCTCTCTCTCTAAACCCAATTTCCTCTGACTTCTCTCTAGAAAACCCATCGATAAATTTAACTGAAAATTAATAATCTCACTGATTTATGAGAATGTAGCAAAAAAAATGTAACCTAAAACTGAAAAACCAACATTTTGGAAAACCTGTTAGATTCTGAAAATCTTATCGAAATCTCATCGAAAACTTCAACCTTCGTCGAAAAATTCCACCAAAAAATTCAAAGTTTTTCAAAAACTCAAAAAACCTTAAAAAATCTAAAAAAATTTATAGATAACTCTAAACCTTCTCCGAACCCCCTACAACCTTAATTTCACCTCCACAAGCTTAGAATCACCCCAGAACTATGAATTAAACCCTGAATCCCAATTTTCAAATCCTAGAAACCCTTACTACAAAAATTTCCCTAGAATTCTCTCAATAATTTCTCCTTAATTTCCTCTGTGTTTTCGTGTGTTTTTGTTTTGTAGAATTGGTCCAATTTATAGGTAGGCTTAGAAAGATTTTAGGAAACAGACATAATTAATCCCAGGCTTGAATCCTAGGATTATATTCTGTTCAGACAAGATATCAGGTTCAAAATTTTAGCAATCATTAATTAAATTTGACCAAGGGATTCTGATCATGATTCATTCTTTTATGCACGTATGGATTGAAATAGAAAAGAAAAATAATAAAGGAAAATAAAAAATAGAAAAAAATAAAAAATGAAAATAAAAATAAAAATAAATAAATAAAAAAATAAATAAATAAAATAATAAATATAATAATAAACAAGCTGTCTACTTAGGCCTAGACCCAAATGGGCCTAACTGGGCTCGAACATCAATGGGCTCAATTAGGCTTTTTAATGGGTTCGAACACAAATAGGTGTCTACAACTGCCCATTTTTGCATATATTTGTTAGAAAAGATGATACAAAGACCTAAACACTTGTTCTATTCAAGTTAAAATCAGTGAGTAAAACTGATCGGGGGTGAACCTTGAGTCGAAAGTAAAATGATCTAACTTGAGTCAAGATTCAGTGACTGGGATAATGCCATGATCAAATGACTGAAACGATGTCGCGAGTCGATGATGACCAAAATTGAGTCAAGGTCGTAAATAAATGATCAAATTAGTGTTGTGAATGTAAAAATGATCTGACCTAAGTCGAGATTGGATGATTAGGATGATGCCATGAGTTTGGAGGTGACCAAGATCGAGTCGAGGTCGTAAATAAATGACTGGATTGGTATCACGAGTCTGAAGATAATCTGACCTAAGTCAAGATTAAATGACTAAGATGATGCCGTAAGTTTGAAGGTGATCAAGATCAAGTCGAGGTCATAAATAGATGAACGAACTGGTATTGTGAGTCTAAAAATGATTTGACCTAAGTCGAGATCAGATGACTAGAACGATGTCGTGAGTCTAAAGGTGACCAATACTGAGTTGAGATCGTAAATAAATGGCCGGACTGATGTCGTAAGTCTGAAGATGATCTGACCTAAATTGAGATTAGATGAGTTAATAATGCAAATGCATGTTTTATCTGGAATGCAAATGCATGTTTTATCTGGAATGCAAATGAAACATCACTTATGGTACTAAGGCCTCTGTATTTTTATTTTTGCACCTTTTTAGCAAAGAAACCACCCTTCTTTATCTTGAATATTTATCTTTACTGTACATTTTAGTGAAAAAACCATTCTGAATGCATGTCTTTGGCAAAAAAATCATCTTTCATCAACCTAAATACACATCATTGGTAGAGAAACCATCTTTCATCAGCTTGAATATTTATCTTTATCCCCAATAGGGTTATGGAAACCATTTTGCTCTTATTTAGGAAGAGCTCATCTTTGTTCTTTGTTTCATTTAATACTTCAAAGTAACATACACTTCTTATGATTTTGTTCGAGTATTAATCATTATCCCAATTCCAAAGTGAGGGATGCAAATTATGCACTTCTTTCATTTATGGTAAGGTATAAAGAGAAAAGACAAAGATATTAGCAATGTATAAAACTAAAAGAGAATGACAAGATGACTTTCATTTATTGGGATAAGCAATAAATTACAAATGATAGTATAGAGATATAAATAATGTATTTTGAAGCATCTATTTTGGGTAGCAATACCCCAAGATAAATGATTAGACAACCATGATAACAAATCTTGAATTTCCTTCAAAAGCTAAATCAAAACACAATGCCCCAATAATTCAAAATTTCTTGAAATTCCCTGCCCCTAGTTTACCTTTCAACTAATGCCGTATACAATTCATGTTACCTTTTAAAGTTTTCAACTCAAACCTTTTCTTTTGGATCTAAGCCGCCCTTTCGGGTTTTTAACTTGAACTCTTTTTTTTTTTTTAGAATCATGCAAAGTACTTCTTTACTGCATCAGAATTAATAAGGCTAAAAAGTTTATCTTCATTTATTTCTGACAAGATTAAGGCTCTTCTTGAAAAGACTCTTTTTACAACATATGGTCCATCTTAATTTGGGGTATATTTCTCTCTATCATCATGCTAACTTGAAAGAGTTTTTTTTAATACCAACTCTCATTCTCAGAATTGATGAGACCTAACCTTTTTGTCATGAGCTTTTATTATTCTCTTTTGGTACAATTGACCATGGCATAGTGCCATCAATCTTTTCTCTTCAATAAAGTTCAATTACTCATAGCGCTTCTGAATCCATTTAGCTTCTTCTAATCCCACTTCCCTTAGGACCTTTAGCGATGGGATTTCTACTTCTATTGGCAATATAGCTTTCATTCCATAAACTAAGAAAAAAAGAGTTACCCTAGTAGAGGTGCGCATAGAAGTTTGATATGCATATAGAGCAAAAGGTAATTTCTCATGTCAGTCCTTGTATGTTTCATTCATCTTTTCAAAAATTCTTTTGATGTTTTTATTTACAGTTTCCATTACCTCATTCTTTTTTGGACGATATGAAGTTAAATTATGGTGTTTGATCTTGAACTGAGCACATACTTCTTGCATCATCTTGCTATTCAAATTCTTAATATTATCTAAGATAATTCTTTTTGGGAGCCCATATCTATAAATTATTTCTTTTTTAATGAGTTTTTAGACCACTAATCTTGTCATAGTTGTGAAAGAGGCAGCTTCAACCGATTTAGTAAAGTAATCAATTATCACAAAAATGAATCTATTCTCGTTTGAGGCTTTTGGTGTGATAGGCCCAATGACATCCATCCCTTACACAGAAAATGGCCAAAGTGGTGCTATGACATGTAAAGCACTAGATGGAACATGAATCTTATTGGCATAAATTTGGCACTTGTGACATTTATGGGCACAATCAATGCAATCTTTTTTCATTGTCAATCAATAATATCCAGCTTGCATAACCTATCTTACCATCATATGTCCATTTATATGTGCTCCATATATGCTGTTGTGAACTTTTTCAATAATCTTTTTGGCTTCAAAGGTGCTTAAACAACATAGTAACACTTGATTTTTACCTCATTTATACAAAATTTTCCCATCTAAAAAAAATCTTATAACCAATATTCGTAAGATTTTCTTATCATTTTTTGTTACTATATCTGGATACTGTTGATTCTTTAGTTATCTCATAATATCATGATACCAAGGATTGCCATCCTCTTTCTCTTTCAAGTTGGCACAATGTACTAGTATGTCTTTGATATCTAGTTTAATAGGCTAAAGTTTAGCATTATCATTGATTCATACCATTGTAACCAAGGTGGCCAAAACATCTGCAATATGATTTTTTTCATGAGACAATGTTTAAACTGAATTGCTTTGAATTATTTACACAGCTCTAAGATGTATATATGGTAAGGGATGAATTTGGAATCCCTTGTTTTCCATTCACCTTTTAGTTGATAAATGACTAGAGCTGAGTCCCCAAACACCCTTAATATTTCAACTTTTTTATCTGAAATAGCATGCAACCCCATAACACAAGCCTCATATTTGGCTACATTATAAGTGCAATTGAAGTTCAATCTTACCGTAACAGGATAGTAGCGCTCTATTGGAGATATTAAAACTGCTCCAACCCTATGTCCCATGGCATTGGCAACCCCATCGAAATACATCCTTCATGTTTTTTTCTCATCATCATCTTATTCTAATTTTGAGATGACCATTAATTCTTCATTTGGAAAATCAAGCTTCATGGGCTCATAATCATTAGCGACCTTGTCTGCCAAGAATTCAGTAATGACACTTCTTTTGATTACTTTTTAGCTCACATATACTATATTGTATTTAGAGAGCATTACTTACCATCTTGCGATTCTTCCTAACAGTGATGCTTTTTTAAAGATGTATTTGATGGGATCCAGTTTAGCTATGAGCCAAGTTGTATTGTAGAGTATGTATTGCCTAAGTCTTTTAGTTGTCTAAGCCAAAGCACAACATATTTTCTTTAGTGACGAATACTTGGACTCATACTCCATAAATTTCTTGCTTAGGTAATGAATAGCTCTTTCAAGAAACTCCATAAATTTTTTGCTCAGGTAATGAATAGCTCTTTCTTTCTTGTTGGATTCATCTTATTGTCCTAGCACAAAGCCTATTGATCCTTCTTGTACCATTATGTATAGAATCAATGGTTTTTCTGAAACATGATATGCTAATATTGAAGGATTTGATAAGTACTGCTTGATCTTATCGAAAGCTTCGTGATATTATTCATTCCACTAACATTGTTCATTCCACTCCCCATGATTATTTTTTTGAAGGAGTTTGAAAATGGGATCACATTTAAGAATGAGTTGAGAAATGAATTGAGAAATATAATTCGATCTGCTTAAGAAACCTCGAACCTTCTTTTGTGTGCTTAGAGGAGATAAATTCTTGATGGCTCATATTTTATCCGGGTCGACTTCTATTCCCCTTTTACTGACTATAAATCCTAGCAACTTTCCTGACTGGCCTCAAATATGCACTTAACCGAATTTAGTTTGACTTGAAACTTTTTCAACCTTTCAGATAATTTACTGAGATTGACTACATGATCGTCTCTTTTTTAGGATTTGGTAATCATGTCATCCACATATACTTTAATTTTTTTATGCATCATATCATAAAAGAGTGTTACCATGGCCTTTTGATAGGTTACCCTAATATTTTTTAATCTAAAGGGCATAACTTTATAGCAAAAAGTTTTTCATATAGTGATAAAAGTGGTCTTCTTCATATCATCTTAAGCCATCTTTATTTAATTGTAACTAGAGAATCTATCCATGAAAGAGAATACCGAATATCGAGCTATATTATCCACTAAAGTGTCAATATAAAGTAGAGAAAAATTATCTTTAAGGCTAGCTTTATTCGGATCTCGATAGTCTATACATATCTATACCTTTTCATTCTTTTTAGGGACAGGTACTATATTAGCCACCTATTTAAGATATTTGGCCACTTGTAAGAAGCCTATATCAAATTACTTTTTAACTTTCTCTTTGATTTTCAATAGCATTTTTGGTTTCATTTTTCTCAGCTTTTGTTACATCGGTTTGCATTCTGGTTTCAATAGTAGCCTATGCTTTACTATTTTAGTGCTGAATCTAAGTATATCTTGGTAAGACTAGGCAAACACATCTACAAACTCTTAGAGCAAATCCTCTAACCACTGTCGATCAATCGTTGATAGTGAAGTACCAATCTTGACTTCTTTTTTATTTTCAGCATCACCTAAATTGATCAATTCAACCACCTCTTGATAAGGCTTAATAGATTTATCTTTCTATTCAATTAACTTCATTAAATCTATAGACAAAGTGTATTCCTCATAATCTTCTTTAGTATCAAGTTCATCAGTATTAATTGAATTTTTAAAATTAAATCCTGAATCATTGTCATGGTTACCTTCGCATTCATTTGGGAACCTGAAAATTGATAGAATAGGAAATATTGGCTAGAGATTTTGATGGGGTGATAAATGGAATGGAAAAAGTGAATAAAATGCATGCTCCTACTTTCATTGACATAATGAAAAATAAAAGGCCCAAATGTAAGAGTTTATTCAATGCTTTTGGGTATAAGCAATTATGATATGTGATTACATTGAAGAAAAATTAGAAACAATAAGTATTTGGATGACCCTCAAATTCTATAATTCATATTCTGAAGGGATGAGTAAACTCGGGCTTCCTCTTCTTGGCTTTCATTATCCACCATATGAATGAGTAGCTTAGCAAAAAATTCTTCCCATGTTGGTTTTTTTGTGTTCTCTTTGGCTCTCTGGTGCATGTATCCTCCAGAAATTAAGTTTTTATTCAAATGAGGAAATATTATTGATTTTATCTTTGCCTTTTTGCTGTTGTTTTGTACTTTTTTTATTTAATAACCCAATCCAAATTTGTAACTGTAATATTTAATCTTAGGAATCTCTCTTATCCCTTGCAGGCTTTTGCCAAGGTCGAACCTGATACTCTAACCCTTGTTAACCATCTAATTGATCATAATCTGATTGAATTTGAGCCCTTCACCTATTACATTAACATGATCAAAGGATCTGTAAGAGCACTTTAATGATTCTTTTGTCGTTTCCCCATATAGAGCGTTTATGGGTTAGGTCACCAGTAAATTTTTTTTCTAGCCACGATCACCAGTTGTCCTTTTACATTGAATTTGATCTTTTGATGTAGCGATAAAGGAATTGTGCTTACTTGGTGGATCAATGGTTTTTCCAATAAGTAACTATATGATAAAGAGATATCTATAACTTAAAATTTTATATTGAAGACACATGGCCTAATTTGGATAGGCAGCTTAACGTTTTCTAAGACTTTTCGACTAGTCCCATCAAATGCTTAGACCACCATCTGATTGTTTTAGATATGAAACATATCAAAAGGTAGCTTGGCTAGAGTGGACACATGCATGACGTTAATAGTATATTCATTATCAATAAGGATCTTAGCTATTATGTGACCTTTACATTTGATAAGGATGTGCAACGCCTTAGTGCTCCTTCGACCCTCAGGTGAAATCTCATCATCGTTGAAAGAGATGTGATGTGGCACTACTAGATTTCCTACCAAGTGATTTACATATTTTACAAATACATTATGGGCCATATAGGCCTAATTTAATACCTTCAATAAGGCATTACGATGTGGTTCACAATTCAAAAAAAGTGATAATAGAGAAATCCTAGTTGGCATCTTATTCAGTTGCTCAACCATAGAATACTCGTTATGCTTGACTAGCTTCAAAAACTCATAGGCCTCATTTTTAGGCATAAACTTCGAGACATCTTTTTTTAAAGCTTTTGGTTTAATATATATTTTTTTCTTTTTTTTAATTTTTTTTAAAGTCTTCAGAGTATAACATCTTTCACTTCTAGTTATGCCCTCTACTCTTGTTATATTAGCAGTTTTAGCTTTTGGCCTTTGTTGCCTATGAGTCATCACCTCACACTCATAGCTTTAGGGTATCGCTTTATTATCTTTATAAAAAAATAGGTGTGAGACTCTGAAAGCTACTGGTTTGGGGATGAACTTGCTCCTAGCTGATTGTGGCTTCTCTTTATAACGTAAAGTGATAGGTTTTAGCACCTATCTATTTGTCATAACTACTTCAGTGTTTTTTAAAGCTCATGATTCCTCGTATAACTTTATCTGATAAGAGTCTATTAATTTTTATACCTCTTGGTGAAAGTGTCGACATTTCTTAATAGAATGCTCTAGGGTTTTATTATGATACTTACACCTTTGATTGGGGATGCATCCTTCTATATAGATGTATGGAGTTACCAGTTGTATCAGTCCAACTTCGTATAAGGTATCATAGAGCTAGTTAAATAGCATTTTAATCTTTTTTACCCTTCTTTTTATATGCCTTTTATCTTTTTTCAAGGCATTAACTGTATGACTAGGTAAAGGATTCCCACTAATATTAGGTGTTGAGCTCCTACTAGTATCAAAACTTATCAGCCCTTTTTTAATCAAATGCTACACTTTTTATTTTAAAGAAAGGTAATTTTCAGTAGAATGGCTCATTACTCCATAATGGTAATCATAATAGGCGATGGCATCATACCATTTGGGATAAGGAAGTTTGAGCTGTTTAACATGGATAGAAGCAATTAAATGGTTTTTGTAGAGTTTTTTTTATATAACTTTGTGTAGCTTATAGTTATAGGATCAAAAATATGTTTTTCCTTGGATCATGTTTCTCTGGTAATACTTGTAGTATTGACTGGATGGGTAGGAGATCTTAGTGAAGATGGATAAGACAATCGAGTGGTTGACTGGTAAGGAGATGCAAAGGTATAGTTCACTGTGTGGTGGTATGTAGGGTAGGTAGGTCGGGAATAACTTTTGAATTGCTGCCCCTCAAGACTCACCGTTTGAGTCTCACTTTTGTTCTTTTTAGATACTCTTTTGGAAGACTCACCTCTTTCAAGCTTACCATTTTTAATGGTGTTTTCGATAATCTCTCCCAAAATTACATATCAGCAAAGTTTTTAGTCGTATTTTTTATCATTCTTTCAAAGTATGGCGACTTTATAATACTTACAAATAGCACATTAGTTTTCTTTGTCATTAAGAGAGGTTGTACCTGAGCAGCCACATCTTGCCACCTTTAAAAATATTGCTTGAAGGATTCAGATGCCTTTTTTTCCATTGCTTGCAGGGAAAAATGGTTTAAGACCATGTCGATAATAAGACGATACTAATTGATAAAGGATCGGGTCAAATCTTTTCATGTCTTTATTTAGATCCCATCCAACTGGACATACCATTTTGCTACAGACCTAGTTAAACTATCCTGAAAGATATGCATAAGCAACTTCTCATTACTAGCATATGCCGTCATTTTACGATGGTACATGGTAATATGTGTGATAGGGCATTTAGTATCGTCATACATCTCAAACTCTGATACTTTAAACTTGGGTGGCATCGTCACATTTGGTACTAGGCAAAGTCCCACTATAACATTTTTATGTTCGTTTGTTAAACAAACAGAACATGAACAAATGTTTGTTGGTTCGTTTATGTTCGTGAATAAGTTCATTTAATATTCATGAACAAATTTAATTATAATTTATTTAAAACATTAAAAGTTGATTATTTTAAAATTTAATATCTTTTATCAATCTATAAATTATCATATAAAATTTATATCATTAAAAATTATATTTGATATAGATTAAAATAATTTTTAACCTTTTAAAAATATTATTACTAAATAACTCTTTTTATATCCTTAAATAGTGGATAATAACTTTGAATGAAGTTTGAAAGAATAGAAACCTATTTTTAACAATCCTACATTGGTAGAAAATCAAAAGAGGGGATGGGTAAAAATTATAAATTCCCATCCTCTACCTTTGCTATACATGTGTCACTATAAGAAATCTGACATATAGTGATACTAAAAAAAGCATCGGTAGAATCCCAAAATCCGTCAGTATAGCATCATAAACCCTATATTGACGATTAAAATGAGTATTCTGATGAATTTTTAACCGTCGGTATATTCTTTATCGGTATAGATCTATATTGACTATTTTTAAAGTATTAGAATAGCTCGTAGAGATATACTTACGGTTCAAGACTGTCAGTAAAGGTATCTCTATTGGTATAGCATATGTTGTGTGTTCCACCATTATACCTTTTACTGACGGTTAACATCTATTAGTATAGACTTGTATGTTTTAATTTTTCTTATATATACCGATGGTTAATGCTCGTCAGTATAGGCTTTACCTATACTGACACTTAAAGCCCATTAGTATAGGTAAAAAATGTTTTAATTTTTTCACCTATTCCGATAGCTAGTGCCCATCAGTATACACTTATATGTTTTAATTTTTCTAACCTATTCTAATGGTTAACACCTGTTAGTATAGATTTTTAATTTTTCTTACCTATACGATGCTTAGCATCCATCAGTATAGACTTGTATTTTTTAATTTTCTTATCTATACCAATTGTTAGAGATTACAGTATAAAATTATATGCTTTAATGGATATACCTATACTGAGGTTAGAGATTATTAATATAGACTTATATAGTTTAATTTGTTTATTATATTTTGGTGAGTGTTAATGTTGTTTGAAATATTCCAACGATTAAGTGCATTACTATAAATGTTAAGACGTTGGTAAAATTTTTTAAAAATTATATTTTTAATTATTAATATTAATTTATTTATAATCATAATATGGTATGTTTTCATATAAACAAAGAAAAAAATAATAAAGTAAAAGATATTTAATAATATTAAAACAAGTAAATTATTTATAATCCACAAACTTAGTATAAGTGAAAAACTAAAATCATTGTACTATGTT